>NW_017307477.1:385186-405604 GCF_000935625.1 Nanorana parkeri | reverse complement strand
GGGGGTTAAATGAGCAGAATCATTTTTAATAGAAAGCAAGCAAGCTGCAGAAAAAATGTCAACAGACTCCCAGTGGCTTTAATGCATGGGTTCCTTTTACAGGTCACTGCTGCCATGGATGTAGCACTTACGTACGTGGCAGAGAAAGGGTAAGCTGTGATTGTGCATTGTAGAGCATGTAAAACACATTGGTATGAACAGACTTAAAGTGACATTAAACCCTCAGATTTTTTAACATAAACCAATACTGTAATGTGTGCCTTACTGTAATCCATGGTAGTTTCCCTTCTCTTTGCTGCTCTTCCTTTTTTTAAATCCTCATGTCTTCTCATGCTCGGGGAGAACTTTCCTTTGCAGCTCAGGGCCTCTTCCTGTAGTGCTGGCTCAGGTTACAAACCTACACACAGACACCGTGTATCCATTCCAGAGACAAGGCAGTCTGCTGCAAAACAGATGTTCTCCCCAGCATGAGAACAGATACAGATTTAAAAGGAAGAGCAGCAAAGATAAGGGAAACAACCATGGATTACAGGAAGGCACACATTACAGTATTGTTTTATGTTAAAAAATCTGAGGGTTCAATGTCACTTTAAATTGTATTTTTGACAGCAAGGCTTTACAGATAATGTTATTCTCTCTAAACTTTTCTTGGGTAAATGCATCCTAATGCAATCCAGATGAATGATAAACACGATACAAGCACAAGCAAAAAAAAAATTTGTTTGTCGTCGGTGTGACCAGGATAATGTCCCTGTTACTCAGCCCATAAAACACACACGCCAACTTTTCAATGACTTTCCAAAAAGTTTCACGCTGCAATTTGCAATTTTCATTTGCTTCTCTTTGTTTCTGGCACTCCAGCGTAAAGCTTTTGATGAGCAATTTACGAAAAGTAGATTGAGATTGGAAAAAAAAAAAGCAAAAACATTTAACTCCAAAATGTTCCGTCTTCCACCCACAGAGAAAGAATCACAAGATACATCCAGTGCGACTGAATAGCATTTGTTAGATTGTGTTCATTATGTTATCATCACAGTCACTCCTCAGAGTTTTGAAAGATTATTATTCAAATGCCGCTTTTGCTTTTTTTTTATATATAAAGTCGTGTTGTGGAGACTGCCAGGTTGATGTCATTCCAGTGTAACCGATGACACCAATTAAATAAAAACATGCAATAATCATAAAACTCAAAATTAAGAAAAACACACATCCATCACTCTTACTCAGTTGTTATCAGCATAATGTCTCCATACAAATAGTACGAAAAAGGTCAAAATTATTTAATTCAAGGAGAATTATGAAGCGAGTAATTTTCACTCGCCTCAATAATGAGCCGACCTGTGACAATGAGACTGTCACAGGTCGGCTCAGTAGATCGGGAGGTGAGTGAACACATACCGGCGCTCGCTCACTTCTCTATCTATCCCTGCAGAGAGCCGTGACTGGAGACGATCCTCCAGCGCTGACTGGCGAAACAGACGGGGGAGGGGGCGGGCACAGCTGGCTCTGCCTCTGGATAGGCAGAGCCAGCTGGTAATCCCGCAGCTGGGTGGATCCAGACAGTATTGTCGGGATCCGTTCCGGCTGCGGCGTCTCAGTATACCGCGAGCTGAAGCTCGCTATATACTGAGCTTTGGGTCACGGGACAACTATAGTTTGTGTTCTCTCGTGACCCTTAGGAGAACTATGGGGAAAAGCCCTGACCCCATAGTTCTCCTTTAAAATACCGGGATTAAAAACTACCAAACAGTGACCAGAATAAGCAAGAGAAAAACCCCTCTTTGCCTCTTTCTGCCCCATGAGGATGTCACCATAAGCAGATGTGTTTCTCTCCCTTGGTGTTGGGGGCTAGGGGTGGAAAGGTTGCACTGATCTCCCCTCCTGGGAGGTATTCCTAAAAATGTTGGTTGCTGGAGCAAAAAGTGTCTGACCTAGAGGACACAAGCTGTGGCTATCCCCAACATATGGAAATGTGGTGAGTGAATTGATGAGTCAGAAGTTATGGACAGGAACCTTTCCATGCTATCATGCCTTGGAATATGAAGACTATGATACCACTTGAAACGCAATTGCCAAGGCGCCATACCTCTGCGTCCAACCAGCATAATTGGTGCATAATTAGGAAGGTACCAAGAGAAACTTTATAGGAGAAATTCAGAAAAGATTAAGCCCTAGCCCGGGGCTTAGGGGTGGAAGGGATGCACTGATCTCCACTCCTGGTAGGAATTCCAGACGATGCTGGCTGCTGGAGCCATGAGTGTCCAGCCTAGAGGAAACAAGCTGCAACTGTTCCCAACATATGTAGATGTGGTGAGTGACTTGATGAGTGTCACAGACTTACCCGGCGTGTCCCCTCGTTCCAGCGACGTGTCGTCTCGTGTGTGACGTCACGGCGACTCCTCCTACGGGGCGCGGCTAACAGGGTAAAGGGTCAGCGGCCTCGTCACTCGGCGTTCTCTCGTTGTGGAGAGTCGAATGACGATCAGAGAACCTCCACGCTGTCATACCGATCCCGCTGAACTGAGACACCCGCAGCCAATCTGGAGTACAACCCCGCTGTGAGCTTATCACTATACTGAGCACCCAAACCGCAAGTATCCTGGGACTTGGTCCAATGCTAGCAGACGCTGCTACTCATACTGTGCTTGCTTCTTATCTGCTTAGCTGCTGCTATCCCACACACACACACACTGTACCACACCACTTGTACCGGAATACCGCATATTCAGATTGCTTCTACTTGCTAGGGGATACTGGACTGATACAGGCTCTTACTACTGCAGGGACGCATGTGGGGTTGTCATTTTGCTTTACCTGTTACTTGCTGATAACTCTGTGGGAGTCTACAGGAGCTTTCCTCCAACTGCTTATTGCTGATTGCTATATTGCTGACATACATGTATGGATGTGCATCTCATTGCTTGCTGTTGATTTAACCTGCCTATTACATAACCACTGAATCAGCCCGTGTGCCATGTCCACATTTGCTCTGCTTGTTACCTACTAACTCATTGCGTCTCCCACTGTCGATCTCCCCAATTACACCGGGTCTACTGGTACCTCATTAATACCGCTGGCCACCTCGGAGGGTGGAGTAGGGTGCACTATCCCCAAATCCCAACAACATACCCCTCTGTTTAGTTTACCAGGAAGTACATGATGAGTGCGGTCTCCCTCTAGCAGTTACTGTAACTGGGAGTCGCCCACTGAAACTTCCTCACCTACTTGAATACCCATCTGTTCCGCAGCTGTGATCCAGCTAGACATTTATCACACTGTCACCCTTGACAATGAGTGGGAAGTTATGCACAGAAACCTTTCCATGTTGTCCTGCCTTGGAATATAAAGACTAACAAGGTTATGCACAAAAGGGTGAAGAGTTTGGAGAAGGCCGGAGAAGTGAACAAACTAGGGGCCAAAATAGCTATTATGGAAACATTCTCCAATTCAGCTCACTTTCCAGTTCAGCTATGTTGGCCTAAATTGTTCACTTCTCCTGTCTTCTCCAAACTCTTCACTCTTTTGTGAATAACCCTGTAAGATAGCACTTGAACCTCAATTGCCAAGGAGCCATAGCTCTGCAAGAGTCCAGCTTGCATAGTCGGTGTTATGAAGGAACCAAGAGGAACTTTATAAGAGAGATTCAGAAGAGATTAAGCCCTCGGGACCTAGCGGTGGAAAGGATGCATTGATCTCCCCTCCTGGGAGGTATTCCTAAGGATGCTGGTTGCTGAAGCCAAGAGTTTCTGGCCTAGAGGAAACAAGCTGTAGCGGTTCCCAACATATGGAGATGTGGTGAGTGACTTGATGAGTGGGAAGTTATGGACAGGAAACTTTCAATATTGTCCTGCCTTGGAATATAAAGAATACCACTTGAACCTCAATTGCCAAGGAGCCGTAAGAGTCCAGCCACCATAATCGGTGTTAAGAAGGAACCAAGAGATTCAGAAGAAATTAAGGTATTTGAGGTCAACTGTATTTTGGGGATATCCTGATCCATACCTTAGCCCCTTCCAATATTGAATATTTGCAATTATTCTGTTGATATTTTAAGCTTACTAAAGCGAATGGTGCCCATCGTTTGTACACCCTGAATAAATAACAGCCACACCTGACATTGAATGTGCCTGGGATCATATTGCCATGAAAAGTGCTTAGGACATTCACAATATAGCAGGTGGCCACCTGGAAGTCATTAATTATTGAAGACCAGTGCCAATAGGGCTGTGCAAGGAGGATGCATTTTGTGCAATGGCTCCTCGTTGGAGGAGACTCGGGCTCCTGGATGAAGCATGTGTCTCTTTGAGATGTATTGCATATTAGCAAGAGGCAAGGGAGGTAAAACAGAGGAGGACACAAGCCCCCAAAACAGGGTGAGAGTTTGCAGACGGGATTGACAAAATTGTGGGTTAACAGCAATTTATATTGGTCATATATATTAGGGAAGGTACACCGTCTAAGCATTTCATGGCTCTACAGTGGCCATTTTCTCAGGAAGGTATGGGGACCGCTCTTTTAAAAGATGTGAGAGTAGTGTGGAAAGCAAATCATAAATAACAACATTGGCTTTCCACACTCTCAGCACAGCAATAAAAACCTAACAGGATTTCTATAGTGGTGGTTAGCAATTGTGTTCATAGCATTAGGCCCACTTAATGAAACAAAAACTTCCTGACCCTAAAGAAGAATTCCTCAATCAACAATAAACAGAGTTATTTTAACTAAAAGCTGCTTCTGTGAAAGACCATTAAATGTACATCACAGCTCTGAGGGTTCACGTTGATAAGCATTCCAGTCAATTGCTGCACTTTCCACTCAAACTAATGCAGCGGCTTTGAATGTAAAACGTGGCATTTGACAAGAAAAAGGCTGCACTTGACTTGCTTTGCCTGAAAACCAAAAGCACCTCAACAGGGCATGCTACGTCCAAAGAGACGCAACACAACTTGAATTGAGAGAGATGGTCGGATGACCAGAGAAACGTCTTCAAGAAAAAATACAGCAAGTCCAGTTGCCTTTATTTTATTTTTTTTACAGATACACCATGACCTGGATGAATGAGAACCTTCACCAACAACAAATATTAAAGCAGGTCAAACGCAGTCCTGAACCTCCATGGGTACTACTCAATTAAAGTCAAAGGGAACCAGGTATAGGGGTGGGGTATTTTAAGTGTTCCAGATGGTGCTTTATGTTTTGATGAAACATGGTATAAAACGTAGACTTTAAGTCTACCAGGAAGAGTCTGTATGACTCAGGCATGTGCGGTCAGGGGAGGCAGGTGAGGCAGAGCCTCTGCTAGTATTATTGAGGAAAAAGCTGTCTGAAGCTGACAGCTTTTTCTCCATTCAGAGCGGCTTGTAACAGGTTACAGAGCAGTTCATGGATGGAGTTTCTGCCTGTTAGTTACAGGCAGCGTTGCATCCGGCTTTTGACAGCGGGCTAGGTTACACAGCAGCGGACTTCCCCACTGTTTGTGTAACCTAACATAGTGAGGCAAGAGCAACAATAGCCTCTACTCTGTGTTAGAGGCTTGAGCTCTGTGGATGGTTTGGACCAATGGCAAAGCACCATTGGTCCATGCTGCCCATTAAAAAAAAAGAAAAAAAATGCTGAGGACATCGATCTCGATGCCTCACCAGTGATGAGCAAGTGAGGGACAGGGAGGCTCCTCCCTGTCTCCTCCCTCCACACATAGCTTGTTGACCGGGTTGGGTGGTGGGGCTTTGAAGGGCTGGGGTGTGGCTTCATCTGGCTGGGGTTGGGGCTGGGGCAATGCCTCACCCAGCACGGAAGGTATTGCATGTCACTGGTGTGACTGAAAGCAATACATTCCTTAGGGTCTCTAATGGCATTAAACACAGACAGCGCTTTTGATGGCCACGGGACATGTGATCTTTGCCTGTGCTTTAGGTCACATGACCGAGTTTGGGGAAATTTTTTATTATACTGTTCATAGTAAGGAAAGGGTAACCTGTTATGCATACTAATAAAGTGAGTTGGAATGCACCTCATTGATTCATGTGAACTGTAAATGTTGATGATGGAAATATTGGCAGCTGCTCAATCAATTTAAAACTCATGTGGAAGACGATCAGTGGAAGGGAAATTCATACAGTGCATAGCGGAAAAAGTCTTCAGCAATCGTGCTCCCAAGGTCCTTAGCAAAGAGGGCCTGTCTAATTAGTTTCTTGTTTTGAAAAGCAATGGTCCAATCGGTCTTACATAATGCTAAGACCTTTGTAAACTAGAAAAAGACTTGCCGGCATTTTTGCTGACTTGAGTTCTGTCTTATAGACTTGTGCGCCGTCAAAAAATGTGTTCCGTTTCGGAATATCCGTTATTTCGTATTTTGTAATTCGTATCCGAAACTCGATTCGTACGAAATACGTATTTTCGTTAGTTTCGGCACGTTTTCGTAACTGTACGAACATTCGTTATGATGAAGTTAAAAAGCAAAAATACCTTTGTTAATATATTGGAGTCGATGTGGTAGTTGTTTTTTTATCCGAAATACAAATTCCGTTAACGGATTCCGTATCCGAATTTCGTATTTCAGATAAAAAAACCTACCATCAACAAGTTCGTAACGGAACGAAAATACGTCAACAGAATTTCGTATTTCCTGCCTGTATTGTAACAAAACTATCAGCAGCAGAAGAGAAAACCTCTGATTGGTCAACCAAAACGAAATACGAATTCCGTTAACGGATTCCGTATCCGAATTTAGTTTTTCGGATTTAAAAAAAAACATCAACTCCAATATAAATGTACTTTGCTTTTTAACTTCAATATAACGAATGTTCGTATTTCCTGCCTGAGTATTGTAATGCAACTCTCAGCAGCAGCGGATCCGTATTTCGGATTAAAAAAAAAATCTTGTCATGTTGTTCAACCTCATTTACAGGGGTAATATTAGTTCTTGTTTCAAAGAAATTCGGATCCGGAATTCCTTAAACGGAATTTCCTATTTCGGATATAATTCGGAAACTGCAATTCGGATTTCGGATGCTTCCGAATTTATGAATTTCAGGAAAATTCGTACGAATTTCGATTCGTAACGAAACGAATCGCACATGTCTAGTGTCTTATTTGTGTTCCAGTTTTCACCATATCTGCTGTTGTTGTAAAAATGTGTCAGGCAGTATACAGGCTGATTTTCAGCTATTTTAAAAATGTGGGACAATGTCCCTTATTCTATTTCCTTGCGGTGATAGGGCCTGTGCGTTTTTCATGGAACCGTAGAAAGGTACAGCAGGTGATGTACAGAAGATGAGGGTCTCCAGAATACGATAGGTGGAAAAGGGTGGTACAAAGTCACAGCCTGGTACTAACACACCTCCAAGCTTTACAACAAAATGATACCGCTGGGCCTGGTGTTACCAAAGCTCAGATCTGCAAAGTTCACATCTCATCCTTTTCCGAATCGGAGTTCAGAGGTGCGAGGATAAAAAATTCATGACATATGGTCACACGCTGGCAATTTATCCTCCAACGCAGAGAGGGGTATAATTAGTTCCTGTTAATGTCTATCATCAAATGTATTACTGGAGGAACTGAGGACTCCCGACTGGGTTCTATGCATCTGACTGTTTTGCTAAGGTGGAATAAGAGGAACCAACTCAATGCATTGAAGCTCATGTTCTTCAGATGTACAATATACGCAGTGAACTCTTTAAGTTCCCTTAACATATTTGAATACTGTTCCTCGTGTTTTATAGCTCCTTCTGAACCCACATGACACAAGGGATGAGAGCCACATATCCAGGCTGATGTGGTCCTTGCACAGCATCACTTTCCCTCCCTTCAACTCTGAAGTTTAGTTGAATGATAGATTTGTTTGGTTATTGCCATGCAATGATATGAAAGCAGCACAGTGGCATAGTGGTTAGCACTTCTGCTTCTGCTGGTTTGAATCCCGGTCAGGACACTATCTGCAAGGAGTTTGCATGTTCTCCACACTTGCATGGGTTTCCTCCCACTCTCCAGGGACAGGCTGGAAGGTTATTTGTCCCGGTATGCACGTGCGATAGCCTGGGACCTTAGGTTGTAAGCTATTTGAGGGCGATTTCCCTCCTCATTGGCCTACCTCTTTACAGGCTATCCCCCCTTCAGCCTATCATCCACCTAACCAACCGCTCAGTGTCTGCATCCCCCCTCTGTCAATCGCTCCACTGGCTTCCAATCGCCCAGAGGATTCAAAATATTAACAACCACTTACAAAGCCATCCACAACTCTGCCCCGGCTATATCTCAAACCTTGTCTCAAAGTAACACCCTAACCGTCCTCTCCGCTCCTCCCAAGACCTCCTGCTCTCTACCGTGTTTCCCTGAAAATAAGACCTGTCTTATATTTTTTTTGGTTCAAAAAACCCACTAGGTCTTATTTTTGGGGTAGGTCGTATTTTTTTTAATGTACAACAATCCAAAGTTAACGCAAATCCAAATTAAATAATCCAAAATAGCAAAGTTAGGAATAGGGTGATCAGGGCAATCAGGGGCGCCGTACCTTTCCAAGAGCAATTTGGTAACCAATCGCTGGCCAGAATGAGCGAAGCGCACTTTTACTATTGATTCCTCACAGGCGGAGTGCATTTGGTATCACTCCGCCTGGGACAGGAGCCGGCGCTATAGTGGAGGCATCGGCTTATGCGGCTCTGCTGCCGCCTCGCTTCCTCTAGCGCTGGCTTCCTTGGCACCGCTGATTCTCTCCTGCGCCTCTTCAAGTTCCCCCTTATGCCACCTCCGGCCCTGGGCATGGTCACAACTCGGTCTTATTTTCGGGGTAGGTCCATGCTCGCCTCCAGGACTTCTTTAGAGTCTCTCCCATTCTTTTGAACTCCTTACCCCAACCGGTCCGTCTATCTCCCACTCTGACTGCCTTTAGGCGATCCCTAAAGACTCATCTCTTCAGGGAAGCCTATCCCACCTCAACCTAACCGCTCAACCATCACGTTCTCAAACAATTCATCCCCACGCAGCTCCCTCCGCATGTATCACTTTCCCCTCCCTCTTAGACTGTAAGCCCTCAGGGGCAGGGCCCTCCTTAACATCTTGTCTTGAATTGTATTGTATTGTGATGTCTTCCCTATGTTGCAAAGCGCTGCGCGAACTGTTGGCGCTATATAAATCCTGTATACTAATAATTTATTATGCCAGCGAATATCAATGAGACAGAGGTTGCCCATACCTCTAATCAGGAGCCAACCTTTCAAGCAAACTTGTCTAGCTGACAGCCCAATAAACAGGTGCTTATGTATATTTGCTATTTTTTCCTCCTTTGGGGGGGTTGCTATTGCTGACCTCCCCTTTGAGAATCTAGCGCCCTGCTGATGCTTTAGCTTTCATGCTTCCTGCTTCTCTGACCTGCAACCAATATAGAGATAGTGAATTGTGAAACTTTCATCGTCTACAGGATGCTTGTTCCAGTTTGGTAACCCTAAAATGTTGCAGCAATAGCAGATAGCGTTTCCAAACGAAGGTCAGCAATGGCAGACCCCCAAACTTTGGCAGAGTCACTTTAAGTAAAACTCTTTTTTTGTCTATAGATTCCATAATTGTTGTTATGAGCATTTTTCAAAGCTCCTCTCAACAAAACCAACTCCGGCTGTGCATTAAAAAGCTGCCCGTGGGTCCTTCAACTCATTAAACAAATAATACATTTAGAGAAAGCTTATCGCTCCGTAATGAGGTTTGATATAATGATAATTGCACATCAAAGTCCAATTCAATTGTTTTTTTTTATTTTTGTGGACATAAAATTTTAAATAAAATAAACAGACATAAATGAGAGTTATAATTGCTGATTGCGGCCGGCGATAGCAGGAAACTCGGCACAAAGTCAGAGAAGTAACTGTAACTTTTTGCTTGTCATTAGCGAAGTGCTGTTTTATGTAGACGGTGCAGATGGGGTTCTGTAGCCCGGAGGGGCTTTTCTCGTACGATTCTCTAGAGGCGCGCTGTCCGGGAGGAAGACGGGCTCAGAATGGATGTAAAGAGTCAGGTGCAATGCGGTCCCAGAGAATATACTTAATGATTGCAGCAACTTCCCCGCTCAGACTTCATCTCCCGTTTTATGCTTGAATTGTATTCTGATGCAAAATGTATCCGTCAAATGGAATGAAATGGAAACCTACAATGACACTCTAGCAGAGCGCGCTTATTGAACTTCAGCAAATGGTTATAAAAGATTAAATTGTCACTAATCCTTCCAGTTGAAACCAGCTTTAGAATCCAGCGGGATATCCTAAACCTCACTTGTTAAAGGAGAACTATGAGGTGAGTGCTTTTCACTCACCTCATAGTTCTAGCCGACCTGTGACAATGAGACTGTCACAGGACGGCTCAGTAGATCGGGAGGTGAGAGAACACATACCGGCGCTCGCTCACCTCTCGATCCTGTCACGGCTCTCTGCCGTGACAGGGGAGGGGCTGGATTCCCCCCTTCCCGCTCCGATCCTCCAGCGCTGACTGGTGGAACGGACGGGGGAGGGGGCGGGTGCAGCTGGCTCTGCCTCTAGATAGGCAGAGCCAGCTGTCACTCACGCAGCTAGGCGGATCCTGGCATAATTGTCGGGATCCGCTTCAGCTGCGGCGTCTCAGTATATAAAGAGCTGTAGCTCGCGGTATACTGAGCTTTGGGTGATGGGAGGACGCTAGTTTGTGTCCTCCCGTGACCATTAGGAGAACTATGGGGAAAAACACTTACCCCATAGCTCTCCTTTAATGATTGCAGCAACTTCCCGGCTCAGACTTCATCTCCCGTGTTATGCTTGAATTGTATTCTGATGCAAAATGTATCCGTCAAATGGAATGAAATGGAAACCTACAATGACACTCTAGCAGAGAGCGCTTATTGAAATTCTGCAAATGGTTATAAAAGATTAAATTGTCACTAAACCTTCCAGTTGAAAGCAGCTTTAGAATTCAGCGGGATATCCTAAACCTCACTTGTTAATTCCTTTTTTTTTTTCTGCATTGTGCTTCTGTTTTTCCCGCGCTATCCACGGGAGCAATTTTCACAAACTTCTGTTTTTCAAGTTAAAGCAAAAGTTGAGTTAAAGTTACATTATTAAACGCTCAAGCTTTTTTTTTAAAAAAAGTGAATTTAGGTCAAACAAATGTCCATTGCCCAGCAAAGAATTTCTTTATATTTTTGGCTTAACACTTAACAGTTATTATATTTCAGAACAGCTCCAACTCTCCTAGCTTGGCTTCCCTGAACTAGCTGTCTGGTATGAGAGCACAAAGGGCAGCGCAGTCTACAACAGTTGTCCATCTACTACAGCCTTTGTCAACCAGGGTGCCCTTTGGCTTCCTCAGAGGTGCCTGGAGATTTTGTGATGAGTTTCTGATGTGAGAGGGGGGCTTCTAATGTGAAGAGGGCTTCTGATGTGAAAGGAGGGGAAGTCTGATGTACTGTAAATGGAGGGGGCTTCTAATGTAAAGGGGGGCTACTGAGGTAAAGGTGGCTTCTATGATAAAAGGGACATCTGATGTGAAAGGAGGGGGCTTCTAAAGTGAAGGGGGACTTCTGATGTGAAGTTGGGGGCTTCTGATGTGAAGGGGAGGCTTCTGATGTAAAGAGGGCTTCTAATGTGAAGCAGAGCTTTTGATGTGAAAGGAGGGGTACTCTGATATAAAAGTAGGGGGCTTCTAAAGTGAAGGGGGACTTCTGATGTGAAGGAGGGGCTTCTGATGTAAAGGGGGCTTCTGATCTAAAGGGGGCTTCTAATGTGAAGGGGGGCTTTTCATGTGAAGGGGGGCTTCTGATGTAATGGGGGCTTCTGGTGTGAAGCAGAGCTTTTGATGTGAAAGGAGGGGCACTCTGATGTAAACGGAGGGGGCTTCTAATGTGAAGGGGGCTACTGAGGTAAATGGGGCTTCTATGATAAAAGGGACATCTGATGTGAAAGTAGGGGGCTTCTAAAGTGAAGGGGGACTTCTGAAGTGAAAGGGGGGCTTCTGATGTGAAGGGGGCATCTAATGTGAAGCAGAGCTTTTAATGTGACAGGGGGGGTTCTGATGTAAAAGGAGAGGGCTTCTAAAGTGAAGGGGGGCCTCTAATGTCAAAGGCAGAATTCTAATGTGAAAGGGGGGCTTTGATGAGAAGGGGGGCTCTTGATTTGAAGGGAAAACTTTGATGCAGAGGATGGAACCCCACTTTTCCATGTGTTTTTGTGTGGGGTCCATTCCTTACATTTTAAACTGGGGTGCCTTAAGATTTTTCATACTTTTTAAGGGTGCCGTGACTGCAAAAAAAGGTTGACAAAATGCTGATCCACTTGCTTGGAGAAAGTTGCAGGGAAGTGGCATGCTTTCCCTTGTTGTGCATGTGTGTTTGTGGAGACACACACACACAGGTTGTTAGCACACACAAGGGTGGCTACATAGGACCCTGCAAGGGAAAAGAGCCACCCTAAAACAGGATAACAGGCTGGAAACCAACACTTTTAAACATCAAGGAGTAACTAACTTTTACTCACATAATACAAGGCTAGGGTTATGGAATATTAGGACTCAAAGTGGATAATTGTTTCCAATTGGCCTCTGCTTCCCTTGAGATCTCCTGCAGCCCTCCCCCAGCATATGAATTGTTGATGCACACACGGTGATAATGTTTTTTATTGGATTGGGTTGATAATTATCCCATTCTATCATAAACTCCCCTCTGATGTCTCCTGAGGAAGTAGAGATTTGGTTCAAGAAACATGTAGTGCTTCATTTCCCCACCTTATACTCCTATTTCTGACAACTGCCAGGGGCTGGTGGTTTATAGACAAGGAGGTTTGATTATGAGTATGGTAGATCATCTATTATATTGTCTTTTGTTACATTGTCTTTGCATCTATATTGGGTACCTTGAAAGTCTTATTTTTTTCCTTTTTGATAATTTCTGCTAACTTTTTTGAATTGCAGTACGTTCAAACAATTTTTTTTCTTTCAGAATCCATAGGCCTTTGTTCTAAAGTCTGTACTTTGTTTTTTAATCTTACTGGTCATCACAGATGAAATGGCCGCTATAGCGCACCATCTCACTCAGGGTCTCATTTGTTAACTTTAGGAAACGCTAATAATATAGAAACAATGCAAAGAGGTTTTAGAAACTTACAGGATAGTTGGACTCTTATGAAGTCTTTCACACCCAGGCTTTCCAGAAAGACCCCGGAGGAGCTGTTGGTTTTGAAGAAGAAGGCGATGTCGGTGCTGAAGTCGGAGTGAAAAGTAGGAAAGTAAAGATAGGACACGGTGGAGCTAAAAGACGCGGAATTCCAAAAGTTCCCTGCAAGAACCAAAAACAGGAAATACGTATGTTCTTGTTTGTAACATTGTTGACTATCCAATTAAGAGACAATGATATACAGATGGAATTACAAGACATGTTTTCCTTTAAGGAAGGTACCTGTGAGAATAGAAATATGAGAGAGGTCACCAGCTGTTGGGCTGTCATACCCATCCTTGCTTTACTATCTACTAAGTCACTGACCTAGAACAAGCATGTATCATGTGTAGAACTGAATCCCTAACCTTCGTAGTTTCTAGGTATATGAGTAGAGGCTCTGGACCTGAAGTAGATTGGCAAATGTTTGTTGTAGAGCGCAATAACTCTGGATAGACTGCTCACTTATGGGAAAAAGCTTCCGTAGATGTTTCAACTGGAATGCAAGTTATTGATGATAAGAGAGAACAACACCAAATGTGAGAAGCCCAAATGGTTTATCGTGACAAAGTGTACTCAGCAAAAACATAAACCAACACCTTTCAGGGCTCCAGAGGTCCCACTTTCACATGGGCTCTGTACACTGGAGGGAGTTGATATGAAGTAACTGGACTCAAGGGTATTAAAATACTCAAAAGTACTTAATACAAGGGGTAGAGCACGCCAGCAGTGAATTTGGGGAGCAATAAACTATTTGGACTGTCTACATTTGGTATGGCACTGCTTTCTCTCCCATCACACTGAGCAAGAAGCAAGGATGATCATGGCATGCTGGAATGATACACCTATGAAAACAAGTCATCAAAGGAGGCTCACTTATGCTAACAGGCTTCCTTAAAAGGTGCAGTCCTGTAAAACATGAACATTCTATATAGCTCAGATGCTTAAAAAGTAGTCTGAATTTCTGTCTCCTCATACTATATACTCCTCATCACCTGGCTGCCCTGAGAGGTACACTATGCGGCCAAATATATGTCCAGGTGTTCCCATTGAAGTGTTCGGATAATACTACAGCATACAAAGACATTTTAGACAATTGTGCTCTTCCAACCTTGTGGTCAGTTTTGTGAAGACCCTTTTCTGTTCCACCATGACTGTCCCCTGTGTACAAAGCCAACACCATAAAGACATGATTTGACCAGTCTGTTGTGGAGGAACTCAAATGTCCTACACAGAGCCCTGATCTCAACGCTACTGAACACCTGTGTGATTAATTCTAATGCTGATTGTGAGCCAGAACTTCTAATTCAACATCAGCACCAGTCCTCAACCCTACTGAACACCTTTGGGATGATTTGGGATGCTGATTGTGAGCCAGGTCTTCTCATCCAGCATCAGAACCTGACCTCATAAAGACGTGTGAGAAGTCATCTGCACTGGATTTTCCTAAAACATGGCAGAAGGAAGTTTGAGTGCACCAGGTCTAGTATAATTGCACTTCTCTGTTGACGTCTAAGAAAATGTTTGGGTATATATGTTAAAGTTCTGCTTAAAAACCGAGGTTTTGGACCTGCAAACTCGGCACATACTAGTGGATTCATCAACAATCCCTAAATGCTACTTTTTATATAACTGTCCAAAGTAGATTCATCACCCACCAGCTGCATTCATCAAAACTTTCAATTCTCAAACTAGTAAATTCTGGCAAAGATGAAGATTGGAGGAAAAAAAAAATCTACTCACTGTCTCCGTAGCAACGCAAAGGACCAATTTTCCAGGCCGCCTCTGAACCTGGTCTATTTGTGTCAGTAATCACAATCTGAGAGACTGGAAGGTGTTCTTTAAAGGTTAAGAATCCAGTGTCATTCGTCCTGGGAAACAGAATAGAAAAGTGATTATACCCCCCAGTTCCATGATTTGTTACAAATTACATGTTTAATACTGTAACCTATAAATAATATTGTCAATGCTGATTGGGCGATAATTTCCACAGATTAGTAAAGAATTAGAATGGAACAATCAGATCCTCCCGTCTTTTTTTCACAGCATTTGTTACAATGTTTCCTCTTCCAGAAACCAGTCCAGTGGTATTTTATTGTGAATCCCTATAAAGTTGTAGTTGGAAGTCACAATGTACAGATATAGCTCATTCAACTTTAAAGTGACATTAAACCCTCAGATTTTTTAACATAAAACAATACTGTAATGTGCGCCTTACTGTAATCCATGGTTGTTTCCCTTCTCTTTGCTGCTCTTCCTTTTAAATCTGTATCTCTTCTCATGCTTGGAGAGAACTTCTGTTTTGCAGCAGACTGCCTTGTCTCTGAAATGGATACATGGTGTCTGTGTGTAGGTTCACAACCTGAGCCAGCACTACAGGAAGAGGCACTCAGCTGCAAAGGGAAGTTCTCCCCCAGCATGAGAAGAGATAAGGATTTAAAAGGAAAAGCAGCAAAGAGAAGGGAAACTACCATGGATTACAGTAAGGCGCACATTACAGTATTGGTTTATGTTAAAAAATCTGAGGGTTTAATGTTACTTTAACTCTAGACGGGTTCTTTACTATTTCCTACCAGGAAAAGAAACCTGATGGTGAACTAGGAAGACCAAAGATCCCTTAGTTGCATAGTTATACCGGGGCCATAAACTCCATGAGGAAGGAGCTGTGTGGGGGTGAATAATTTGAGAACGTGATGGATCAGTGTTTAGGTTGAGGTGGAATAGGCTTCCCTAAGAGATGAGCCTTAAGGCATCGCCTAAAGGCAGTCAGAGTGGGAGATAAACTGACAGGTTGGGGTAAAGAGTTCCAGAGATATAAAGGGGAAATAATATTTTAAAGTAGAACACATACATAGGATAGGGCACATAGAAGGGCGAGGAGTAACATAAAGTAGGGCCCAATGGGGGTAAGGGGGCTCTAGGACACGGTTGAATAATTAATACATTTTATCTCACAGGGTTTAGAGTAGTAATTGAAGGGTTATATTTAGAAATAAGAAACACATTTAGGTCTTTCTACCACATTATGCACAAGATTTTTTACTTTCCCCCTCTTCTTTGGGTGAAGTTTTGGATAATGGGAGAGAGTGTACGGGTAGGCAAAGAGAGAATAGGAGGTTAGGTGAGACTGAGATGAATGATCATAGCTATGTAGATAGTAAAGTAATATAGACATTTACAAATGAAGAGCTACTTGTTAGGTTGCTTATGGGACAAGCTATGATGTATGAGTATAATTGATGACATGTTATGTATTTTTTTCCCCTCCTTTTTCTCTGTATATTGAAATACCGAAATAAAAATATATTAAACAAAAAAAAAGAGTTCCAGAGGATGGGAGAGACTCTAGAGAAGTCCTGGAGGCGAGCATGGGAGGCGTTGACAAGGGAGCTGGAAAGCAGGAGTTCTTTTGAAGAGCGGAGGAGGCGGTTAGGGTGATACTTTGAGACAAGGTTGGAGATATAGCCGGGGGCAGAGTTGTGGATGGCTCTGTAAGTGGTTGTTAATATTTAAAATGTTATCCTTTGGTTGAGTGGAAGTCAGTGCAGGGATTGGGAGAGGGGGGTTGCAGACACTGAGTGGCTGATTAGCTTGATGTTTTAACAATTTCCTCATTTTGTTTTCACTTCTGACCATCCTGGCGAAATTTAGCAAGAGACCTGTAGGGTGAATGATGATTTGTACAGGAAAGCACCCACTATATCAAAAAATATTGTATTCTAGTAAGAAAAACAAAAAACCTGAAATCCAAGGAATGAAAGGCACCAGCCAGGCTGAGCAGGAAAGAGATAGATCAGGGGTGGGCAAACTACATCCCTCCAGCTGTGGTGCACTACAAATCTTTTAGTTCCACAGCTGAAGGGCTGTAGTCCCCACCCCTCCCATTTTGAAATCCTTAGTATGTGCATTGAAGACAAACTTCACCACTGTGAACAAAAAAAGCGAATTGTGAAATCACAACAAACAAAAAAAGTGCACAAGGGTGCTTTGATCCTCCTCCAAAGAGGAAGGGCATAATTCTCTGAAACCCCCAGGATGGAAGGCTCCTGGCAGGGCCAGGGTGACCCTAGTTCACCTAGCCAAAGCCAGACTGTCCCCGTTCCTTAGGGACCTGCGGAAGCAGGTCCACCAAGTACTTGGTGAGGGCTCTCCCAAAGACACTCCTGAGTAGGGAAAGGTAAATAAAACCCATAGAGGCCACAGAACCTCTCCACTAAGGTCAGGGTGGGCCCCAAGGGCACCCTCTGTTTTCTCTGAGTTAAAAAATGTGCCAGTGCTGAGACATGGCAGACCTTCCAGCCAAGATGGAATATCTGGAATATTTGCTCCAGGCTACCCAAAAGGCCTGTCTAAGTACAGAAAATGCTACAGGTAACGTGACCTAGTGGGTCCCAAACCCATAGTGATTTTCTGACACCCCTGACGGGCAGAGTACCATGTGCTTTCAGTCCATGGCCAAACAAGGACAGCCCTATTCCTACCAGAAGGTACTACCACCGGAGGGGTTCTTGTCTACACCCAGGGTCAAGTCTGGTGCACCAGGTCAGAATCAACCCAGGAGGAAAGGAACCCCCCAGCACCCACCTATTACTCCACTGAATACTAGACTGCCATCTCCCTGTCCGAAGATGGCCCGCTCTCCCTCTGGAAACTGTTAAAAACAGATACCACACTTGATCTTAGCCAACAGATTGAGCTGCCACCCCTGGGCTAGTTAATGCTCCAGCCTGCCAGGAAATGAGGTGGGCCCTATATGACCTGCTGCAGCTTCTAATACACATTGCAAGAAGCTCCCAGTGTGCAGTGACATCAGAGGAAACCATTTCAGCCTAGGAGAGGAGCCGGTACAACTGTGCAAGACTGAAGGGAAGGACGGAGGTCAGATATAGGACTGAAGGGGAGGACGGAGGTCAGATTGAAGACTGAAGGGAAGGATGGAGGTCAGATATAAGACTGAAGGGAAGGGCGGAGGTCAGATAGCAGACTGAAGGGATGGACGCAGGTCAGATAGCAGACTGAAGGGAAGGACGCAGGTCAGATATAAGACTGAAGAGAAGGCCGGAGGTCAGATATAAGACTGAAGGGAAGGACGGAGGTCAGATATAAGACTGAAGGGAAGGAAGGAGGTCAGATATAAGACAGAAGGGGAGGACGGAGGTCAGATAGAAGACTGAAGGGAAGATCGGAGTTCAGCTTTAAAGTTGGAAGACAAATATCGCAGCCAGTCAGAAAATACATCTTCTCTTCATGTAAAGTTGTTGTATATTTCCTCGGTTAGTGAGTCTTGCATTTGCTCCATTTGACCTTCTGATACAAAACGACTTGTGGGATTTTTTGTGTCCCGCTGAGATGTGTAATATGCGGCCCGCCTGCTGAGTACAAGACTTGGCGGCGCTGAGGAACGTGTTTGGTATCTGCCTCGTGTTCCATTAGAAGCACTGAAGATGAAGACAGACGGCAGTGATTGTTTAGCAATGGAGACGGCCGGCCTTTGTTACGCCCCTCACGGTAAATATTGTCACTTTATCTGAAGCTGGACGGGGCACAGAGAAAGGGGGAAGTACCCGAAGGTTTGGGGTCAATTCTATTTGATATATTTTATATAAAATATCTGGATATTTTACTATTTGTATCATTTTTTACATAATTATAATGTTTTAATAAAGGGAGCACTCGTACCACTGAAGTGACTGACAGTTTCGTGTTTTTCAAACTGAGGAGACAGTTGAGCAAACTGTCATTCTCTGAATGAAACTCCATATGGCTGCCTCTGTTCAGAGTGATAATGGAGGGGCAGTTACTTATCTCGTTCGCATATATCTTTAAATTTCAGCTTGAGCTATTGAGCTCTACAAACTACTAGCTTTTTATTTATCAACAGAGCAGCTAAAAATAGAAGGGAAACATGTAAAAAGCAGCCTTCTTCCATCAAATTCATAAAAGTGCTTAAAGGAGAACTATGAGGGGGCGTGCTTTTCACTCACCTCATAGTTCTAGCCGACCTGTGACAATGAGACTGTCACAGGTCAGTTCAGTAGATCGGGAGGTGAGAGAACACATACCGGCGTTCGCTCACCTCCAGATCCCGTGACGGTTTTCTGCCGTGACAGGGGAGGGGCTGGATTCCCCCCTCCCCGCTCCGATCCTCCAGCGCTGACTGGCGGAACGGACGGGGGAGGGGGCGGATACAGCTGGCTCTGCCTCTAGATAGGCAGAGCCAGCTGTCACTCACGCAGCTGGGCGGATCCCGGCACAATTGTCGGGATCCGCTTCAGCTGCGGCGTCTCAGTATACCGCGAGCTACAGTTGCATGTCGCAACCCTAAGGAGAACTATGGGGAAAAGACTTAACCCCATAGTTCTCCTTTAAGGAAACTGTACACAGTGAGGCAGGAAGCCAAGCATGCTGAAAATAGGAATCAAGGGTTTACATACATTAGCTGAAAAGAAGCATGATTTGCAAACTGCATGTCATGGAGGCACCCTTTAAACTGCATGTCATGGAGGCACCCCTTAAACTGCATGCCATGGAGGCACACCTGTAAACTGCATATCATGGAGGCACCCCTGTAAACTGCATGTCATGGAGGCACCCCTGTAAACTGCATAACATGGAGGCGCACCTGTAAACTGCATGCCATGGAGGCACCGCTGGAAACTGCATGCCATGGAGGCACCCCTGTAAACTGCATGCCATGGAGGCACCCCTGGAAACTGCATGCCATGAAGGCACCCCTGGAAACTGCATAACATGGAGGCACCCCTGGAAACTGCATGCCATGGAGCCACCCCTGGAAACTTTTGTTTTAATGTGTATCTCCTTAATGTGTGCAACATTTTACATTTCTAAATGTTAGATTCAGCGTTTTATATCATTGTAGAGAGGCCGCCATATGCTGGAACGGAGTCTATAGATTTCCTTTAATGACCTTTCTTCTTGTTCCCGGTTTTTAAGGCTTTGTGTATAATGGGAATGTGGATATAGTTCATATAATCACATAAGCATGGACGCCGCAGGCCTGCACTCCATAATAAGAGTCCCTCCGCTGACAGATCTGAATTTATAACGGCGTGTACAATAACACATCTGTTTTGTATCTCTCCAGTCGCTCCGGCACACCTGAGCCTGACGGTATTAATCAGTTATAAATATTGATGACCTGCATTGATTTACACCGCTTCATTCAAAGCCACGCGCTACAATTAATTAATATTTCATTATTGGGTTATTATCTTTTTTGCTGCATTAAACAGGAAAGA
>NW_017307477.1:377655-385167 GCF_000935625.1 Nanorana parkeri | reverse complement strand
TACTACATACTGTATTACATACATTATTTCCTTCAGTCTTATATCAGACCTCCGTCCTTCCCTTCAGTCTTATATCAGACCTCCGTCCATCCCTTCAGTCTTGTATCTGACCTCCATCCTTCCCTTCAGTCTTCTATCTGACCTCCATCCTTCCCTTCAGTCTTCTATCTGACCTCCGCAATTCCCTTCAGTCTTCTATCTGACCTCTGTCCTTTCTTTCAGTCTCATATCTGACCTCCGTCCTCCCTTCAGTCTCATATCTGACCTCCGTCCTCCCTTCAGTCTTATATTTGACCTCCGTCCTTCCCTTCAGTCTTCTATCTGATCTCCATCATTTCCTTCAGTCTTATATCAGACCTCCGTCCATCCCTTCAGTCTTCTATCTGACCTCCGTCCTTCCCTTCAGTGTTATATCTGACCTGCTTCCTTCCCTTCAGTCGTGCACAGTTTTACCGACTTCTTTCCTGGACTGGAATGGCTTCCTCTGATATCACTGCACAGTGGGAGCTTCTCACAATCTGCATTAGAAGTTGCAGCAAGTCAGATAGAGCCCGCCTCATTTCTTGGCTGGAGGTGGTCCAACATTATCTAGCACTTTCCTCCCCAGCCTAGCTGTCCCTGGCCCCGCCCCTTTTATTTATTGGATTTCAGTTCTTTCTCCAAAATCTCCAGATGTCAATCCAATGGAGCATCTGTGGGATGTGCTGGAAAAACAAGTCCGATCCATGGAGGCCGATCACCTCACAACTTACAGGACTGACGGCTTGGTGCCAGATACCACAGCATACCTTCAGAGGTCATACCTGGATGGGTCAGGAAAAGGGGGACCTACTAAATATTAGGCAGGTGGTCATAGTGGTATGGATGATCACTGTATACAGTGGGACATGCCCCTTTGTGAAGGATTACCCAAGGTGCAGACAGTGGATAGAATAAGGCATACTGTATCGCTACGAAGGGTGGATTAATAACCGAAGGGGTGAGTTGAGTTGTGATGCTAAAGAGTGTCATCATGAGGTGATGGTGGGAGTAAAGTGGGTGAAGTGTTAGGTGGCTACATTACTGTGATAATAGCCCATTGTAGGCTACTATCCAGGGCATGGGGCAAGCACAACTACAAAATACAAAAAAAAGGGGGAGGGGGAGAAAGGAAGGCGTGAAAGAGGGTTGGAGAATGCAGGATCAGAGACAAGGGTAGAAAAGGAGAGGGGAGGGGCTACCGTCCGGGTATCTTCAAAGAAGGGAAAAAAGCAGAGAAGAGCTGGAAAGGAATGAAGATTATGGAGCAAGACGGGGTGACATCGGTGGCATGGAATTGGAGGAAGAAAGAGGAGAATGGTAGTGCGGCGATGAGGGGGAGTAAGAGAGAAGGGCTACTTATTGTAGGAGGGCAATGTAGGTGTCGGAATCTTTGAATAGATGCCAAGCTGTCCAAGTCTTTAGATAGCGATGCATATCATCCTTACCAGAGGAAATGAGTTCTTCCATGTTTGCCACCATTTCCACTCGGGAGAGCCATTCCCGGATTGATGGTGGATGAGGTGATTTCCAATGCCTTGGAATCACAGTTTTTGCTGCGTTCAGCAAGTGGATGGCCAGAGAGCTTTTGGTTATGCGTGGGGGGGGTAGTGAAGTGATATAAAAGAAAGGATGCCAGAGAGAACTCAAGGGAGGTACCTGTGATGGTCCTCAGTACGGCGTGCACTTCCGCCCAGAAGGGCGAGATAAGCGGGCAGGACCACCAAATGTGGAGGAGGGTGCCCTCTGCCTGAGAGCAACGCCAACAGGTGGCAGGAGTATCTGGAAAAATGCGGTGTAGCACTGTCAGTGTTTTGTCTCGTGACCGAAGTTTGTAGTTAGTCTCCTGGATTTCTACATTTAGGGAGCTAGACAACAACAAAACAGTGTGGGCGGGAGGAGGAATCGTTCAGTAGGGCGTATAGAGTTGAAATCGCATGCGTGATTCTTTGTGAAGATGTGCAAAAGGTTTTAGGGGGAGAGTGTGGGAGTGTCTGTTTTCTCGAGGGTTAAGGAAGTGGCGTAGTTGTAGATACGTCCACATAGGAATGGGGTGTGCAGGGTTCTGGGAGTTGAGGTCCGATAGGTCCCGAAATTCTCCTTGTCGGTTGAAGAACATGTTTGCAGTTGGGGCGGTGTCCGGTGACCATCGGTGGAGAAAAGAGCTGTGGAAGCCTGGAGGGAAGGCTGGGTTCATGCGTATCGGGGTAAGAGGGCTGAGATGGGAAGAAAAAGAAGTCAACCCACATAGCATGACAAAGAGGCGTAGGGTGGTGCCCACCGTGGGGGTGTGTGAGTATGAAATATGGATTTTGCATCAGGTAACACAGATTTATAAGTATTCATAACCCGCAATTATAGAGTTTTTCCATTGAAAAAAGATCATTTGTTTCCACTTTAATAAATAATATTATAATCTCTGTCTTACCAGTCAGGTCTGTCAGCGTCACAGTTGCAGTATTGTCTCATATCGATGCAGCTCTCCTCCAGTCCACATGCACATTGCCCAGGCAGGGACCCGCCCCAGTAGGTGTGTCTCTCGTTCCCTCTTCCAATCCACCACGTGTACGGGTTTCCACCTGAACACAAAGGTCAATAGATACAATTTTTAAAAAGTCATATCTTTTCCATATTTGTCATTTCATGTTAATCTTAAATATAATTTGTAAATTGTAACTGAATTAAAAAATTAATAATTTTGATTTTAATCTGCAACTTCAGCAATTGTTTAAAATTGCCATAAAGCTCAGCTTGGGCTCCTGTGTCATATTGCAGCCTGCTTTTTCTAGCTATCCGCACACAGCCTGAAGTCAGATTGCTGACATTGTCTGCTGGAGGAGTTTCTCTATAGGCAGAATATTTACTGAGGCTCTTGCATGTACAAAAGGACGTGAAGCTGCTGCTTTTCTTATTGCAACACTGAGATTGTTCAGATGGTGGTAATGATGACGGCTGACCGTCACACTTAGCAGACCGTTTGGATAAAGATGAATCAAAACAAAACTTTATTGTATCTCTCCCCAGCAGCATATACTGTACTTACCCTGTTTTCTCTCTGAGTTCCAGTCTGTTGAAGCTACCTAGGTTGAGATGACATCATCACTCTGCTACAGGCAAGAAAAAGCATTTCCTCGGTCTCCCTTAGTGGCAAGAACAGAGTTAGGAACTATGCCAGGGATATCTCATCACTAGAAATATAGGATGCCCACCTGGGAGCTAATGATCCCTTTTGGGTGGAATTACACTTTACTAAGACATTGCTAAGTGCCCTAATGGAATTAAGTGATTCATTTATGTCAATCAGGTCTCACTTTAAATCAAATAATATTATGACAAATTTTGATGGGTTTGTGGGTTACTGCACCCTACATATCACCATTACACTTTGTTCTCCCTTATTAAATAGTAGTGGCATTACTAGGGGGGTGCAGCCCCCACCCGGGTGACACCATTGGAGGGATGACACCAAAATTACTAACAGTCATTTTAGTGTCACCCCCTCTGAAAAGTCGGTCATAGACCAATAGTTGCAGGAGAGAGGAGAGCATACCTTATCCCGCCGGGTGAACGTCCCCTCCTCTCTCTGCCAGCGTCCATCACAAAGATGGACACCAGCAGGTACCACCAAGATGGTCGCGCATGTGCAATGACGTCATGGCGGGGTGTCACCCGGTACCCGCTCTGGGTGACACCCAGCCTCGGGACGCTCCTGTAAAATAGTTTTAGAACCTGGGCCCAAAACACACATCCAAAAAAGACTTCAACACAGCACACAGGGTGTATGTTATCTTAAATAGAACTAATTATAGAATGTATACTCTCTATTTACATTTTTTCCCCCAATCTAACACCGATCCTAGTAAAAAAAAGGGTGTTTTCTTTTATTCTCTTAATTTTTTTTTCCTATAGATTGCATAAAAAATAAAATCATTTTTGCAATAGAATATCACTAAAAGGAAACATTGTTTGTTATTCCTAAACCGATAGGCCCATATCAGAAAGGTAACAATTGCCCTGGTCTACAGGGGTATACAGATGTGATCTGAAGTGGTTAAATAAGATGAGCTGAGCTTTATTTTTCACTTACTCATAACTTACTTTTGTGTAATTAGCACAAAACATAATTTGCTCCAGTGGGACGTACAAGTTCCCATGGTGCACTGCCAGACAGATTCACCATGAAGCTTTGTTTCTTTAACAACACTTTCAGAGAACACAATCAAGGCTAATTAATTCAGCACCTAATTAACACAGAAAAGGGAGACTGGCAGAGTTAAGCTTCGTAGATATGGGAGTGGATGGAAACAAACTTTGATTTCCCACCAGGAAACCAAAACCTTGTTTCAAACCACGCCATGTTCAAGGACAGCCTTAGTGTTGTCCTTGAACTCGGTGAGATGATGATGTACCACCAAAACATCTGCTGTAAGCTGCTATTATAGAAAGCCCACTGTGGGGGGGGGGGGGAAGCAGTGACAACCTATATCTGGTTCCTTATGCTGGTTTCACTGCCCCGTTGTGAAATACACTAAATGGTCAAAAGCTTGTCCAACATCCCATTCCGTAACCATGGCAAATATTATGGAGTTGGTTGACAGTTACAGGGCTCCAGACAAACCACATACTACTGTCATGGAGGCTTACAATGGTCAGCTTCCAAAACCATGGGCATTTATATAGATGTGTCCTCCCTTTGAGGCTTTATCAGCCTCCACTCTTCTGGGAAAGCTTTCCATTAGAGTGAGTGTTTGGACATTTGTGCCCATTCAGCCAAAAGAGCAGGTCAGGTATTGATGTAGTATGAGAAGACCTGGGTCGCAAGCTCAATTTATCCCAAACATGTTCTATAGGGTCAAGACTCTGTGTAGGTCACTCAAGATTCTCCATACTCAGTAAGGCAGAATCGCCACAATGGATTATTGGGGAGAAACCAGGAACAGTAAGTAGAAGCTCACTCCCTCCTCTTCCCTGTCTGTCCAAAGCTCTGGTCCCCAGTAATGTACCCACTTTGCTGAGCGCTCTCTTGCTTCCTGTACTTGACTTTAATATGGTCAGGAACTGAGGCCTTGAACCTGGGTCTCCCACACACTGGACCGTGACTTATCAGGTTTGCCGCCTTGGACTTTGCTTCCAGACTTGAATCTGCTATAGTCCTGTATACTAAGCTTCTCAATGAGTCTCTTGTGGCCAATCAGAGTACATGGCCTTTTATTTAAAGAACACCCTGTGTCCTTGCCAGATTATTGTGCTCCACACATAATCCAGTCTGCTGCCTTGTGCTACTTCCTTTACTACTTGGAATGGAATTTGGCTTGTGACCCGACTACAAAACTATTCCCCAGCAATGACCCCAGCTTGTGACCCCAACTATGAAACTCTTCTCCAGCATCAACCTTGGCTTGTGACCCCAACACTGATTCCGGTCTAGTGATTCTGACTATTTAACCTCTTCTTCTTCCCTAAGAACTGTGCTTAGCCTGAAGGTTTCCGGTAGACTTGTGCGCTGTCAAAAAATTTGTTCCGTTTCGTTTCATTTCGGAATATCTGTTATTTCGTATTTCGTAATTCGTGTCCGAAACTCAATTCGGATTCGTACGAAATATGAATTTTCGTTAGTTTCGGCACATTTTCGTAACTTTACGAGCATTCGTTATGATGAAGTCAAAAAGCAAAATACCTTTGTTAATATTGGAGTTGATGAGTTTTTTTTTTTATCTGAAATTCGGATCCGAAATCCGTTAACAGAATTCGTATTTCGTTTGGTTGACCAATCAGAGGTTTTCTCTTCTGCTGCTGAGAGTTGCATTACAATACAGGCAGGAAATACAAAATTCAGTTAACGGATTTTTGTTCCGTTACGAACATTTTTTATATTGAAGTTAAAAAGCAAAATACCTTTGTTAATATTGGAGTCGTTGTAGTTGTTTTTTTTTATCCGAAATACGGAATTCCGTTAATGGATTTCTGATCCGAATTTCGTATTTCGGATTAAAAAAATAACTACCATCAACTCCAATATATTAACAAATGTATTTTGCTTTTTAACTTCAATATAACGAATGTTCGTAACGGAACGAAAATACGTCAACGGAATTTTGTATTTCCTGCCTGTCTTGTCATGTTGTTCAACCTCATTTACAGGGGTAATATTAGTTCTTGTTTCAAAAAAATTTGGATCCGAAATTCGTTAACGGAATTTCGTATTTCGGAAACTGCAATTCGGATTTCAGATGCTTCCGAATTTACGAATTTCAGGAAAATTCGTAATGAAAGGAATTGCACATGTCTAGTTTCCGACCACTGGTGTCCACTCTCCTAACATATATACTTTATGTTAAGGTCTAAGCAGAGATCCCAACCTGAAAAAAAGCAATTTCAGGGAGGTGCCCTCTGCCTCTCTGCTATCTAATAGCAGGAGACTCCCGGAACATCAGGGAGTGTTGGGATGTCTGTCTAAACCATACAAAATGTTGCTATGGAGCCCCACAATTTGCAATTATGGCTCTGTAACTGCCTAGTGATGGGTAACAAAGGGTTGAGTATGATTCTGATGCATGGGCAGGTGTTGAGGGGCCATAGCCATGTAAGAAGTTGTGAGTTGACCATGAAAGCCAACTAGAGCCTCAACGTTTGGCCAGAGTGACACTTCAATAAGATATTGTTCAATAATCAGAAGATTTTGTAAAAGTCGAACCACCAAATCTCAAAATAAACATTAGAACTCGGCTGCAGCTGATACATTGTGAGCCGTCAGGCCCTCGGGCCTCTGCTGTATCAGAATTAAATAAGGAATACATTTTGTCTCTTCTCTTTTACGGGTCACTAAAGGTTTAAAGTGTGCCGGGCTTTTTCCAATCTTGCTGCCATGATTGCACGCAGCTCGTTTCAGAAACAATCTTTGGAAATTGGTTTTAAGTGAAAACCTGATAGAGGGGAACATTTGGTCAAGGTCCATTTCCTGGGCTGATTTATAACAAAAATATCTGAACACAAGGGAAGAGTGCTGGGACATGCAGCAGTTCACCTTTTCAAAGGGAACATGTTTGTGATGAGTCTGACAGCATCTGAATTTATTCTGTATGCAGCTATTTAAAATTTTTTTGCAGACATAAAGCATTGTCCAGAGCTACTGACTCCATGCAGCTCTTTACTAGAGTCATAGCCTTCAAAAAGTTGCAAAATTTAAGTGAACGTAGCATCAGACACTTTTCTACTTTGAGCTCTAGAAGGACTGAGCTATTTTTGTTCTGGTGATCTGTCGACACTGAGAACTTATCAAGTTCTGTGACCGCCTGACTTCCGGTTTCGTTACAACCAAGAGGTTTGCCCAAGAAACTTGTTCTGCACGAGCGCCAGCCAAGGCATTGGCCTATACACATACAGCACAGCAATTAAGTAATAAAATGAACCAGGATCACACTAATCCAGCACGTTATTATTCTGAGTTGCCCCACTCAAGCGGCGGCCATATTCCCCCCCCCCCCCCCCAAACGT
>NW_017307477.1:352988-377440 GCF_000935625.1 Nanorana parkeri | reverse complement strand
CCCCCCCTAACAACTTTGGACTGATGATGGGAGAACAATCCCCTTACATTGAAGGTCATTGGAGAAATGTCCCATTAAACTGGTGGTGATTGGTGAAATGCCTCCTTACTTTGGTGGTTATTGGACAGATGACTCCTTACATTGGTCAGTGAAATGCTTTCTTAAATTGGCGGCCAGTGGAAGAAGGATCCCCTTAAATTGGTGGCTGTTAAAAGAGTCAGTGAAAGATCCCCAGTGGGGAAAATGCTTCTTACCTAGGTGGTCAACATAGTCTCCCCTTACATTGGTGGTCACTGGGAATACCCCTTACGTTGGGGGTCACCGTGAAGAATGCTCCTCACATTGCTGGTCAATGGGAAGCCTACATCCCTCACAAATGGCAAAAAGACCACTGTTGTCCGTAGTTACTTATCCGAGAGTCAAAAATTGCTCAAGGAACCCGTAGCAACCTGTGGAGGGCCCCATGGAACCCCGGTTGAGAAAGGCTGGCTTACATCTAAGTGACGTCCAACTAATGCCGACAAGCCTGATGGGACTGGAACTATAATTTTAGCTGTCACAGCGTGCTGCTTAGCAAGGCGTTGAGGGCCCTGCGCCGGACTGCTAAAGAGCTAAGATTCAATTTTCAAAGCGAGAGCAGTAATAACCTTCAGCCTGTCATCCGGTGTTATGAAGCATCACACAAGTATCCAAGATCAAAATTCAAAGGTGTAATTTTGAGTAATAGCGTATTATTCCCGTCCTGCACTCCTGCCCGCCAATAATATATGCGGAAAACATGCTGAGTCTTCTCTCCGCGGCACTGATGCAAAAAAAAACTAAATTGCCTTCATTTTTTTATTTGATTTAATTTTTTTTTTCCTGGTGAAGCGTCTTATTTTATAAATCTCCATTTCTATCCTCACAATTTATTTACTCTTATAAAATAAATATTAATTCAAACACTTGTGGCGCTTTCATATCTCTAATCTAGATTCACTGCCACACTTAACAGATATCACCACGGCGTGTGAATACAAATGAGGCCCGGACGGTCTCCACTGCGTGTGCACAGGGCTGCGTAAAATCTTATATGAGATAAATTACATTTTGAGTCTTATGGTCTTGTGTGTCAGCGATGTCTTGAAGCCGGGGTGACACCACCACAGTGATTCACTCCAACATTTCAATGTCACTGCGGTGTAGCACGAAGGGATTCTCCATCACCTGTGCCGCCTATCGCCGTTAGCAAAGTCTGATCTGTTTTTCGTACTAATGAATAATGGTAATAATGGAACTTCATACGTTTTTTGTTTTGCAGATGCAGCACTTAGGGGGCTATTCACAAAGGAGTCGAAGGATCCGGCCATAGCTTCGGCTGATCCTTCGGCTCTCTTCGGCCGCCGGAGCCCTCCGGTTCAGTAGAACCGAAGGGCTGCTGTACCAGCCATTCACTATAGCCCTATAGCAGCCAAAGGTGGGCGGGCGGAAGTGACTGACTGAACCGAAGTGACACCCGAAGCTGGGCGAACGGCCTGCCGCAAGACCCGCAAATGAAAGCTGGGCGGAGCCAGCCATGATCTCACAACTGGCTCCGCCCAGTTGTAATGACAGATCAGCGTCCCCAAATGACCTGGGGAAACTAATCTGTCATTAAACAATAACAACTTGGCGGAGCCAGGGCTGACATCACAGCCTGCTCCGCCCAGTTGCTATTCATTGGCCGGGACCTGCCAGAAGACTCTAGCAGGTTCAAGCCAATAGGAAACAGTTGGGTGGAGCTAGCTGTCACTGCCAGCCCCGCCCAATTGTTTTTTTTATTTTATTTAAATTTTTTCCAAAAAATCTTAATTTTTGTTTAAATGCAATATTTATTCAACTTTTTTTTTTCTACTTTTTTCACTATTTGCTATTCTGCTCGGTACCTACGTGGTGAATACCTTTGGCTATTCACTCACTGCCGTTCGGCGCCTATGAGAATAGGGGCAAACGGGAACGAGTGAGTTGCCGGAGCCAGATGTTGGATCGGCTGAGTCGAAGTCCTTCTGCACTTCGGCTCAGCCGAACATACAGACCATGTTCGGCTGACTGAAGTGCAGCTGATGTACGGCTGAAATCAGCCGTACTGAGTCATAGTGAATAGCTGAACGTCGTTCGGCTCACTTCCCTTCGGCTCGATTATTCACTCGGCAGCTTTGTGAATAACCCCCTTAGTCTTCTAACTATTCTCAACAGTGAATGCTTCCAAACCCATAAAGAGTTTCTCAGGCTGACAAGGAGTTGCAAATGATTAAAATGTTAAAACTGCAACAAAAGCATTGCAAATGTATAGTTGGTGTTGTAGCTGGAGGGCTCTTTTCTCTACCGAAAAACATAAGAGAGCCCTCCAGCACTGCACAGTATTTCTGGAGAGGAAATGTTCTCCCGGACTGAAATGGCTTCCTCTGATGTCACTGCACACCGGGAGCTTCTCACAATGTGCATTAGAAGTCAGATAGAGCCCGTATTTCAGGAGAGGAGAGTTATGTAGAGGAAGGAGCAGAGTCCTCCGGCAGAGCAGAGTATATCAGGAGAGGAGAGTTATAGAGGAAGGAGCAGAGTCCTCCAGCAGAGTATATCAGGAGAGGAGAGTTATAGAGGAAGGAGCAGAGTCCTCCAGCAGAGCAGAGTATTCCAGGAGAGGAGAGTTATGAGAGTATATCAGGAGAGGAGAGTTATAGAGGAAGGAGCAGAGTCCTCCAGCAGAGCAGAGTATATCAGGAGAGGAGAGTTATAGAGGAAGGAGCGGAGTCCTCCAGCAGAGCAGAGTATATCAGGAGAGGAGAGTTATGGAGGAAGGAGCAGAGTCCTCCAGCAGTGCAGAGTATTTCAGGAGAGTTAGAAAGCAGAGGCCACCACTAGTTAACTCTGTGCTGCCGGAGGTCTCTCCTTCTTCCATTGGTATGCTCTAATCTCGTACAATAATCATTGTCTTACTGTCGTGTTGCAGCAGCTGGAAGATACAGCCAACAAAGAATGGATTACACGACTCGTCAGACACAAAAGTTCGATGCACCTCTAACGGACCCAAAGTTTCTTCTTCCACTTTTGTTCCGCCAGCAGAACTATGACATCCTTTGTCTACACTCCGCGTCGCTCTCCTCTCCCACAAGGCCCCTCGCAGCCATTTAAGGAAACTTATTTTTTTCTTTTCTTTCCTTGCTAGAAGATTAAGGTTACTGAAATTCAATTAAGGTCACCTCTTTCCAGCGGGGGCCCCCGTTATCCGCGCCGCGTCTGCAGGATGTGATTAAGAGTGTCAGGAAACAGCGGCGAAATATATGGGGCTGATCTGACCTGAATTTCTAGATCAAGAGTTACAGAGACAAGAGAAAGATATGCAAAAATATGACTCCTGGCATATCGTGCTCCACTTTACAGTCTAATATTCAAATTTTTTTCCAGCGACAAGCCTAGGACTATAGTACAATGATGCAGCAAGTCCAAAAAATAAATATTGTCAAGCTTTAAAGGGGAATTCCTGCAAATACAGTTCTAAGCCCTGACCTCAATCCCATTGAAATGCTGTGGGGTGATATGCAGCATGCTATTTATTATTATTATTATTATTACTACATAGTATTTATATAGCGCCAACAGTTTGCACAGCGCTTCACAATATAAGGAAGACATTACAATTCAAGACAAGATAGTAAGGAGGGCCCTGACCCTGAGGGCTTACAATCTAAAAGAGGAGGGACAAGTGATACATGAGGAGGGAGCTGTGTGGGGGGTGAATTGTTTGAGAACGTGATGGTTCAGTGGTTAGGTTGAGGTGGGATAGGCTTCCTTGAAGAGATGAGTCTTAAGGGATCGCCTAAAGGCAGTCAAGGTGAGAGATAGACGGACAGGTTGGGGTAAAGACTTCCAGAGGATGGGAGAGACTCTAGAGAAGTCCTGGAGGCGAGTATGGGAGGAGTGGACAAGAGAGCTGGAAAGCAGGAGGTCAATGGATGAGCGGAGGGGACGGTTAGGGTTATACTTTGAGACCAGGTTTGAGATATAGCCGGGGGCGGAGTTGTGGATGGCTTTGTAAGTGGTTGTTAATATTTTGAATGTTATCCTCTGGGCGATTGGAAGCCAGTGCAGGGATTGGCAGAGGGGGGTGGAGGGTGGAAGCCAGTGCAGGGATTGGCCGAGGGGGGATGGAAGCCAGTGCAGGGATTGGCAGAGGGGGGATGGAAGCCAGTGCAGGGATTGGCAGAGAGGGCCGGGGGATGGAAGCCAGTGCAGGGATTGGCAGAGGGGGGTTGCAGACACTGAGCGGTTGGTTAGGTGAATGAGTCTGGCAGCTGCATTCATGATAGACTGAAGGGGGGAGGAGCCTGTGTAGTGGTAGGCCAATGAGGAGGGAGTTACAATAGTCCAGACGAGAGATAACAAGGGACTGGATGAGTAGTTTTGCGGTTTCTTTGGTGAGGAAGGGGCGCATTTTTGAGATGTTACTTATTTAGCCAAAACATCTCAAAATAAACAGCTGAAAAGGATCTGAACGTAGAAAAGGGACAAAAAACTTCCTCCTTACCGCTGGTCTAATGAGCAACTACAAAGATAATTTTGTTGAGGCCGATGACCAACTACAGAACTATGGGGGAAAAAAAAATCATACATCTTAAACATTTGTATAATCCTAATCAGACATCACACGTTTCATGGCATTTATCTTCTTTCTTTCTATGAATAATAAATACCTGGCGATCTTGCCAGTGAGGGGAACTTCATCCAACAGAGTGACAACACTGGTTGACCTGCAGTAAAATGACTGCAGCGTTGTCACCCTGTGTAGCCGCAATAGTCACTGAGGCTTTGGTGCTGGGGAGGAGGGTTAGCTCTAATTTAAATAATAATTATAATTAGGGATGCACCGATACCGATACTAGTACTCGTCCAAATGTTCCGATACCTAGCACGAGTACTTCCTGTATCAGGAAGCTGGGCAGCGAATCATTACACGCTGCCCGGTTTCCTGATTGGCCAGGAAACGGCTCCATGCTCTCTCGTCACTTGTGATGAGAGAGCATGGAGCCGACTTCTTGGCCAATCAGGAAGCCGGGTAGCGTGCAATGACGCGCTGCCCGGCTTCCCGATTGGTCAGGAAGCTAGCAAATCCAGAAGCCCGGCTCCGTGTAATGACGCAGCGCCCGGCATTCTGATTGGCCGGGAAGCCGGCGTCATGCTCCCTCATCATCTCATGAATCATAATATTAAGAAAGTGACCTTAAAGCATTAGTTTGTATTGCTTCAGAAAAAATGTGACCTGTCCCTTTAAGAAAAAGTATCGGTAATTGGTATCTGTGAGTACTTGATCAAAAGTATCGGTACTCGTACTTGGTCTTAAAAAAAGTGGTATCGGTGCATCCCTAATTATAATATATATACATTATAGCAAAAAAGGAAATTGCAAAAAAAATTGCTTAAAAAAAATAATACAAGAGGAGAAGGTAAGGAAGGCATTAAGTGAAGCTGATTAATGTTAAGTAAGGGTTAACGTGTGGCTCAATAGCAATGTATTATTATTAGGGATGCACCAATACCGATACCAGTATCGGTATCAGTGCCGCGTAATTGGGCGAGTACTCGCCCAAATGCTCCGATGCCTAGCCCGATACTTTTGGTATCAGGAAGCTGGGCAGCGAGTCATTACACGCTGCCCAGCTTCCTGATTGGCCAGGAAGTCAGCTCCATGGTCCCTCGTCACCTCATGACGAGGGACCATGGAGCCGGCTTCCCGGCCAATCAGGAAGCCGGCCGCCCGGCTTCCTTATTGGCCAGAAAGCCGGCTCCATGCTTTCTCGTCACCCAGCTTTCTTACTGGGACTTCCGGTATAAAAAAAATATTGACCATGGGGAACAGACGTAGCCCCCCTCCAGAAGGAAGGACAGTGTCAGAGATGATTGGAGGATCCACAGCCGAGTGATACACAAATAATATACATTGTTGTTCAGAGTTCAGGGACTTGAATGTATTTTTAAGATTTATCTCCGGAGATTAGTGTCACTTGAAGTTGTAGGGTATACCTTGTACGTCCTCGTTCTACAACTGGTTGATGTTTGCTCACGGTTCTGTTTTCGATGGTTATCCTTGTAATAAGGTGCAAATGAAGGCAGCGATAGAAACCAATTCATTTCCTGCATTATAAACATATATTGAATTAAGGGGTCTCCAGATCAGCAGATTACTATAACAGGCAGCAGTGGGGTGAACCGACGCGCTAAAGCGACTCCTCGATCCAACACCCAATCCCAGAGCAGGTAGACCCCGTCCCCTTGTATTCATCTCAAGCCTTCCTTTTCAATTCTGACTGGAGTGTCCTTTTATTATCTGGAAACCAAAAACGGATATTATTTCGAGACGCGGCGTGCAATTTCTAAAAGTATTTATTTCTGGAGGCTAAAGAGGAAGACGTTCGCAATCTAATTTATGAAGGCGGAAGAGATGCTTTCTGTGAAAACCTCGGGAAGGAATTGTTCTATAAATTCGCCCTCAGAGCCGCACCGGCTCTTTTTTTTTTTTTTTCTTCAATTTGTCTCTCGCAGTTCTGAACCTGTAGCAATCATTTGCATAGTAACATCCACGGGAATACGAAAACAGAATTATTATTTTTTTTTTGCAGTATATGCGGCGACGGATTGTTTTCTAGCCGTCTAATCATTATATTACCGATGCTGATTACATGGAAGCCGCAGGAGGTTCAGGTTTATTTCATGGTATCAAAATATTACTGCGTGACCCGAAGACGGGTTATATCAGCCCTGTTGGGTCTCCTACTTCTAGAAGAAATGAGCTTTACTTCTACATACAAGGAAGTATCTGCTACAGGGACCTATTAACTACTTCAGGCAGGACCCTGATGTTTCTCTGCAAGCGATGCTTGGTAATGTGGCAACGGAGTATGCTGGCAACATGGTCACCCAGGACTCTCAGCCAGAGGGGCTCAGAGGTTCCAGAATGCAAATAGTTCTGCAGGGGAGAAACTGGCCTTTCAGTTTTTTTCCTTTTTTTCCCGGATTGTAACTGGGATCTGGATCTCTGGAGATTTCTTAGAGACCTGGGTGGGATGAAATCTCCAGTCCTGAGGTCAGGTGTTGCCGGTGATCAGGTGGCTGAGAGCCGCCTCATTAAGAGCTCAGATGCGGGGGCCAAGAGAGGGGCTGGCGTGCGGTACCTCTTGCTCGGGGTAAGGCATTCCCCAGCCATGCCCCCCGCCGGCCGAAGCTCTGCCTCCTGCCGGCCGAAGCTCTGCCCACCGCCGGACGAAGCCCCGTCTCCAAGCTAGTGTAAAGGAGGAGGGGAGGAGACAGGGAGGAGCCTCCCTGTCCCTCACATGCTCCTCAACGCTGAGGCTCCATGACAGGTTACACAGCGGGGAGGATTTCCCTGCTGTGTAATCTGTTAGATGCCGATCTGAATGGAGAAAAAGCTGTCAGCTTCAGACATGGAGCTGACAGCTTTTTCCTCCATAATTCTAGGTGAGGTTGTGCCTCACCTGCCTCCCCTGACCGCACGTTCCTGCTGTTGTGTTGCATGCTGGAGGCACACGAGGGCCAAGCTGGTGTGCTGGAGGCACATGAGGAACAGCCTGGGAGGCTGGAAGGTTTGGAGAGGCTGAGCGAGCCAGGCACACAAGGTGTGTGTGTTGAATTGAAAGCTGCTCAAGGGTACAGAGTATTCCTGAAGAGTTTTGCTGAGGAATACACTAAAGTCCTGGGACTAGGACACGGGCTGAACAGGACCTACCTGAGAATGGTGAGACTGTTTTCCAAGTATACTGCAGGGACGTGCGGTCAGGGGAGGCAGAGCCTCACCTAGTATTATGGAGGAAAAAGCTGTCAGCTTCAGACTTAAAGCTTTTTCACCATTCAGATCGGCTTCTATCAGGTTACACAGCAGGGAAATCCTCCCCGCCGTGTAACCTGCCATGGACGGAGCGCTGGATGTTAATTACAGGCAGTGCTGCATCCGGCTTTTGACAGGTAGTTAGGTTGCACAGCAGCGGGCTTCCCCACTGCTTGTGTAACCTAACTAGTAAGACAAGACCTGTCACAGCCTCTACTCTGAGCTAGAGGCGTGAGCTCTGTGGGTGGCTTGGGCCAATGGCAAAGCACCATTGGTCCAGGCTGTCCAATCAAAAAAAGAAGAAAAAAACCCCACTGAGGCCATCGATCTGAGCAGTGACGAGCAAATGAGGGACAGCGAGGCTCCTCCCTGTCTCCTCCCTCCCTCTAACGTTGCCACACGTCACTGCCATAGGATTCTATGTGCATTTAATGTATGTTATTTACCTGTAAAAGACTCCCTCGTGTAGACATTCGGAAGCCCTGACACTGCTCCTGGGTGCCGCCATCTTGTAAGCAGCCCCGGCAAACTCAGAGCTGACAACTCAACCATGCAATTTCACTGCATAACAAACAGTGTGGTCACCTTATTACAGGAAGTGGAAACATTACAGCTCTACTGGGAGGATGAACAGGTAACAGGTAATACAACTATATTACAGAAAGGACTCTAAAAAATAAATAAAATACTGTGTTTACTATGAGTGCAGCCTATATGCCATTTTTTTTTTTTTGCCCAGCGTTCCCCATTCTGCCAACGTTTCTCATCATCTTGTATTTCGCCATCCCTCTGTTCTGTGTTCCCTGCTCCCTGCTAGTGACCCATAATTCCCTTTCCAGCTCTTCTGCCCTCTCTATGTTTGTATGTGTGCGAGTTCAGCGTGGAAGGTGAAGTCCGGGACAAGTCTAATTCTTACACGTCAGGACAATTCATCTCGTTATTACGGCTCCATTCACGGGGCACCTGGCGAAGCCCCAACATACGCGCCGGACGCAAGATTGGAAAAGACGGCGGTGTGACCGCGCAGGACCTCCATTACATTGGCTGTCGGCACGCATCAGGCTGAGACCCCCCCTCCCCCTGCTCTCTCTCCTCGGGGAAGTTCTCATGACTCTGCCCTGAATGCCTCTGTGGTAACAGATCACGTTTCAGGGCATTGTTGCATCCAATGAATCCTGAACGAATGTCTTGTGGTATCAGAATATAATGACATGATCCCGGAACCGAGCGCTGATCCTGCGGTGTGCGTGTGACCTTAGAATCGGGGCTGTATATCCTCTTCTTTGGCTGTTATTTTCTCGATACAGCACCTCAGATATATCGCCAATGGTTTTGTTTTACAAAATTTAGGATTATTATTATTTAAATGATCATTTATTATTGTTAGTATCATTATTATTATTTAACCCTTTTTTGCATTTTTTGCACACGTTGTAATCTAGCCATGTGCAATTTGTTGCGTTCCGAATCAAAATTCAGATGAATTTTCCGAAATTCGGACATTCCGACACATCTGAATTTCCAAATCCCAATGCATCCGAATCTGAATTTCGGTTTCCTGTCCGAATTTTGTACAAAAACTAAATTGAATCGGACATGTGACTTTTCTGGCCAGTCAGATGTGTTTTCCGGTTAAATGCAATCGAATGGGTCTCAATTTTCGTTACGGCAACATGGGAGCCATATACAGTATATACCGTATTTTTCGCTCCATAAGGCGCACTTTTTTTCCCCCAAAAGGGGGGAGGAAATGTGCCTGCGCCTTATGGAGCGAATACCTATCGCCCGACGCCCGGGATATGCAGTTTCGGGCGCCGGGCGAGTAGTTGTTTTTTGTACATTCAGCCCTGCTCCTGACAAGCAGAGCTAAATGTACAGTCGGAGCCGCTGCTCGTTTAATACAAGCGATCTAACTAGATCACTTGTATTAAATCGAACGGCAGCGATCGTGTCCGCCCCCCGCCGTGGTTTTCGGGGTCCCCCGCTCCTCTGGGGGACCGTGACCACAGCATAGGAGCTCACCATAGAGCCCCTTGAGCAGACGAAAGAACTCCCGGCTCACGAAGGGCTGCAAAGGACGAAGTGTGCGGGCACATGTGCAGTAGAGGGAAGGGTGAGAAAACACAATTACAGTGAATGGACACAGCCGTGCAGCCGGGAGCGCACACGCCTGACAGACACAGTGGGACACAAGGAGTCTGCGGTGGATCAGAGACCGGCATCAGGGCAGGAAGGACTATCAGAAACGAGTGGAAGGAAGAAGAAGATCGCAGCAAGAGGCATCAAATCAGGTAAGTGCTTACAGCAGCATTGGGGCGGGGTGACAAAAGTTTAAAGTCACTTTAAGCTAATGTTGGTGCATAAAACACAATATAATACCCAATTTTTTTTGCAAAATATAAAATTTGAGGTTTTGTCGAGTAAACACGCCAAGCTTATAGATTGTGTGCACCAGTGAAACGGCGAAAAATACAGTACTGCACATTGTCCACAGGCAACGCTTTAAAAGCCCGTACAGGTCATCAGTTTAGAGTTATCCATGAATATTGGGCCTACTGTTATTGCTCTTACTCTGGTGATACCCAACATGTGTAGCACGATTATTGTTTTCATACGTAGGCGCAGCCAACACCTGTTTACTTCACAAAATATTGGGGGGGTATTTTTACTTTACTTAACTTCATTGCTTGTGAAGCATGTACAAGCTGCCATTGTTGGGTCTCAGATGCCCTCTTTCTGCCCGCAGCTGTCACGCTTATTCTTAAATGCAATGATGAAAATGATATGTTTGGCTACGGGTTTAATACGCTAGTGATATCTAACATGTAAATGCTCTGTAGTCTAGTTTACGCCCACCTCTTCATTTTACCCTTGCGGGCATAGTCGTACATGTAAGCCCGTAAGGGTGAAACGTGCAATGGGTGGGCGGATGCTGGGTGGGGATTCCTGCCATGGTGGATGCTAGATCATTATGGATTAAAGTATACAACCGGTGAACAGCGGCGTGCGACTTCTTCTTCTGATACGTTGTTTCTTTAAAGGAGAACTATGAGGCGAGTGAAAATCACTAGTTCTAGCCGACCTGTGACAATGAGACTGTCACAGGTCGGCTCAACAGATCGGGAAGTGAGCGAACACATACAGACGCTCGCTCACTTCTTGATCTATCCCTGCACGGCTCCCTGCAGGGATTCCCCCCCTCCCCTGTCCGATCCACTGGTGGAACGGACGGGGGAGGGGGCGGGTACAGATGGCTCTGTCTCTAGATAGGCAGAGCCAGCTGTGAATCACGCAGCTGGGTGGATCCCGACAGTGATGTCGGGATCCGGCCCAGCTGTAGCGTCTCAGTATACCGCGAGCTGTAGCTCCCTATATACTGAGCTTTGGGTGACGGGAGGACGCTAGTTTGTGTCCTCCCGTTACCCTGAGGAGAACTATGGGGAAAGCCTTAACCCCATAGTTCTCCTTTAACTACATTGTTGTTTTGGAGTGTGGACGTCTCCCTGGTAGGCTCGCCGCATGCACCTAGAGCGTGGAGATTATTGTTGGATGGTGTGGTGAAGCTCTTTGTTGTTTCACAGCACAAATATTACAATCTGTTCCAATGTATTCCTAAACTGAGTCACATTTATAGGACAACAATTGTATTCTATCACTTCACCGATAGAAATAACAAAGAAAATCGATCTGATCCCATCCTCCACTTGTTACGTTGGACGTATTACAATCTCGGACCATTTATTTCACCAATGCAATCTCCAGCTGCCCTGTTTATCACCTGTGAGTTTAAGATTAATGCTCTGAGCAAACTATATAAAACCCGAGGGGCCCCCGGGGGACCCGATGTCACAGGAAGCGAAAACGAGCAGGCTCAGCCCTGGGCCGCAGTTAAGGAAACCCCACGGACGTGAGGATTGCGCCTGCTTTTCTTACCCGCTGCCCTTGTTTTATGTGACAACCGAGCTCGTAAACTATTGATCCATAATTCAGCTGCGGCATGCGGTTCATTCAGAGGATGAATAATGGAACTCCGGCCGGCTCCTTACGGAGGCTCGCATGTACTGCTGTAGGCCAACACACACTACCTGATCTATGGCCTCTTCTACGCCATATATTTCAACATATAATTAAAAAGGAATAAATAATGCACTTCAATGTTGAGGTGTGAAGCGGTGAGCGGGATTCCAGACCTCCTGGCCGGAGCGTAAGTCAGCAAATCAAAAATGTTCTGTCCAACCTTAAATTTACTCTCCCACCAGCAATGTTTGAGCATGCACCAATTCCATAATAAAAAAGTAAAAAGCCATGGTTCCAGGTAGCTTGTTAAAATGGATCTAGCATTGGATATATTTTGTAAGTGCAGCATCAGTGTAACCCTTTCAGGTATGTATTACCTCTCACAAAGATCACAAGTACTCCCCTGGCAATGTCTTCGTCTGATTTTCCCACCATCTTTGTTCTGGCATCATCCAGGGTCACCATCTACTGCATGGGACTGAGATGCCAGCTCAGAGATGGCATATAGACATCCTGTACCTGTGCAGTTCACAAATGTCTGACATGGATCAGCTTGCTGCAAAGTTACAATGTTGCAATCTGATCACTGGGGGGAAGAGAGACTAGTGGCGTATCCAGGGTATGGCACATATGAAACATGTCCTTGGCGCCACTTGAAGAGGGGTTGGCAAACATTCGCTGACCCACGGAGACAGCTGACTTGTATTTCTCCCCACCCCTCTCCCAAGACATCTCTCCGCCCAGCTCTTAGCAACCTGGGACGCTCTGGCTGGCATCCCACCCAGCTCCTGGCAACCAGTGATGTCACTGGTTGCCAGGAGCTGGACAGAACGCCAGCCAGAGCATCCCAGGTTGCCAAGAGCCAGGCAGGGATTTGTGTAAGGGACATAGACATCCCACCGCCCAGCTCTTAGAGACCAGATCGGATAGGGAGATGTGTATTGTGGGTGGGATGCCGGCCACAGGGTCCCACGTTGCTAAGAGAAGGCAGGGAGATGTGTATGGCCCTTGCACATCTGTCTGCCCTGCTTTTAACAACCTGGAATGCTCTGGTCGGCGTCTCACCCAGTTCCTGGCAACCAATTATGTCACTGGTCACCAGGAGCTGGGACGGGACACCAGGGGCACAATTTGTTGTAGATAAGCCTCTGGGAGAGATTGATGAAATGCTTCATCTTGCCTGCAGTGGACTGATGGCATCATCTCAGCTTGGGCTAAGTCACTGATTGGAGCTCTTGGATGCCTTTTAAATGAATACATAGAAAAATTTACTTTTACTACAAATATGTACTGATTTTTTTTTATTTTGCCCAGAGATTTTAAAGAGTCACTGATCAGGAACAAGCATACAGATTGAGAGTTTTCAAAAAAGAAATTGTGTCCAGAAATATACAGGAAAGTAGACCAAATAATTGGTTCTCTTTAATGATGAACAAGTACACAAGAAAGAAAAAGGTTTGTAGGTTGATTTCAATGTGGCCTTTGTTGGAAAGGATGTCAAGATTTGACACACATAAGTGACATCCCACTCATAAGGAGCAATCAAAGAGAAAAGGTTCAAAGTGTGAACTGGCAGGAGGCTGTGAGCCTTGAGACGAGCAGCGGAGACACTTGGGGAGTACAAAGCCTGCAGACGTGTAATTCAACACAGCAACCTACAAATGATTGCAAGACTCCCCTAGCACTTCTCTCATCTCCTATCCTGTAACACAACAGCCAATTATCACATCACAAAACACGCTAACAAAACAACATCGTAGGCACCCAGGTGACAGCACATTTTGGAAAATTGCACTGCAAATCAATAGCTGGATTGGGTTAGTATGTAATAAGCAGACCTTCACTCAGAAGAAAAAATGTCACTTAGTGTGCCGGGTAAATGGTCACTCTGACCAAATAAACTGACTTAGGTTACTGTGCCAGTATAGTACCTGCCAGTATAGTGATCTGTCTGTTTACTCCTGGGAGGCTTTTCACGGTCTTGTTAAAGCCGAACTTTGGGCAGATATAAAATACTAATTAATACATTGTACATTAATAATAAATTAACTTTTTGACATAAACTCACTGGCCACCTAATTATTTTCTAGCTATTGATCTGATGAGGTTAAGGTTTCTTAACAAAAAAAATAGAAATGAAGAATCCGAGTCCCAGGGCACATAGAAGCATTGTTTAAATAAACCAAAATGTTCCTTTCTTCACAACACCTCTGGCTTTATACAATTTTTTGATATGGGTCAGAAGAGGGAATGTGTCAGGAGAAACCGGTCATATGTCACTGCACATCGGAGAATACTCTACATGAGATAAAAGAATATGGTTCTGTGGAATTTTAAAATATATCCAAAGCCCGTTTTATTTTGGATAGGGTAGGGAAGTGTTTTGAACTTATGTCATCTCCTCAACTAGAGGAACACAAAACTTCCAGTGTGAGCTGCGGCAGAGAGAGCTCTGGGTAGCCGTAGCCAACCACCTGATAACATGATAAGAGCACACCAGGGAAATTAGACCTTTGTTGCTCATTCAAAACTAGGTTGGATACAAAATTGGTGTCACCAAGAAACTGTAGAGCAGGGGTAGCCAGACTCCGGCCCTCCAGCTGTGGTGGAACTTCAAATCCCATGAGGCACTGCAAGATTCTCACAGCCACAGACATGACTCCCAGAGAGAGATGCATCATGGGATTTGTAGTTTCACCCACAGCTGCAGGGCCGGAGTTTGGCTACCCCTTATGTAGAGCATGGCTGGAGGTTTCACTGGAGAAATGATTCATTTTGGATGGGCATCACTTGAAAGATATTTATTTCAACTGTTTTAGGCCCCATGCACACCGGGGAGGTTGCGAATCAGCGCAGTGTCCGTACAGATTTTAAAAGGGCGGTTTTGGGTGTTTTTAATTGCGTTTCAGCGCTGAACGCAATTAAAAACGCACACAATTGCGTGGTTCCATTCAAAGCAGTATGGAAACGGTGCCGATCAATGCGTCAAAAAAGGGTCAGGGAGCAATTTGGGCGGGAGGCGATTCGGATCACGCGGTCGCATGAATGGTCCCCATAGCAATGTATGGGATCATTCACGTCGGCAGATCCGCATGGCCAAATATGCATGGTTGAACCGCCCTCTGGCTGCCAAGCTAGCTAAATCTCAAGAGAAGCCATTTTCCGTCTCGCTTGAATGGCCCAAGTCAACAAACAGATTGTAATTCATACAAATAAATTTAATTTTAGTATACAAATTGTGTATATAAATATTAAAATATACATAAATATGATCAAAAACCCCTCACACCTTCCTTTAATAAGTTAATATTTCAATTTCCTGAGTGATGATCAGTATAAGAGCCAAACCTGCTAATGCCTTTTATGCCTTTGACTAACCGATATTGAAATATATTCAGATCAGCTTTTTCAATCAAAAGAAAGAACGCTTAAAGCAAAGTCTATTCAGGAGCCAACAACAAGGCATTCCATGAAGACATATTATGGAGACATTTGGTCTCCTCCATGAGACGGTTGTGATTGGCGTGGAAACAAATATCTGCTTCCCAGCTCTCGGCGTTGACTGTTGGGTGATAAACAACAGATCGCTAAGCTGAAGCCAATTGAAGTTAATTATGGCAGATACACACACGTAATCCCAGAAACATTAATCACCCGTTTCTTATTCAGGGAAGGCTCTGCAACAGTTGGTAATCTAATCACAGATGTTGTGACACATTGTAAACCAGCGGTTCCGGGTACAGAACTCCACAAAAACAAGCTGGTTCTGATCTGATTCGGTGACTAGAGCAACTGTCACTCCATGTCTTTATGGAGCTGGCTTTGTTCACAGGGGACAGTCACGGTGGAACAGAAAAGGGTCTTCACCCAATTGTTATCACAAGGCTGGAAGAGCACAATTGTCTACAATGTCTTTGAATGCTGGAGCATTAACAGAACCTTTACTGGAGACAACTCAACTCAATCATTTGGACCGAGTCAACATGTTTTTGCCAAAAGAGAAATGAGAATAGACAGCAAAGAAAAAAAAAAAAAGAGTGAAGGAAATAAACCACACTGTTTAGCTCCTAGAATCCACTCCAATGATTATTTGTCTTTTACTTGCTTTTCCTAAGCACCTCGATATAGAGCTGATAACAATGACCTCGGGCTACAGCTTGGGCAGCAGGATTCTAACTCATGCCCACTCAATCCTATATAAAAAGTAGGGCTGGTAATGATTAAAATTTTCGTGTTCAATTCATAATTTTTTTTTTTAAATCGATTAATCGATTAATTTTGATTAATTATAACGCACATACAGATCCAACTACATTGCCCTATACACATACAGCACAGCAATGAAGTAATAAAAATGAACTAGGATCACACTAATCCAGCACGATATTAATCTCACGCGCCCCACTCAATATGGCCGCCGCTTGAGTAGGGCAACTCAGAATAATAACGTGCTGGATTAGTGTGATCCTATTTCATTTTATTACTTCATTGCTGCGCTGTATGTGTATAGGCCAGTGCCTTGGCTGGCGCTCGTGCAGAAAGTTTCTTGGGCAAACTCACCGGCCCGGAGCCACTTGGGGAAGGCGGGAGGAGTCCGGTGATGTCGATGTCCGTGACGTCATCGGATCGCCGACGGGACTCCCGGAAGCCGGCGGAGAGGTGAGTGTTTTCATTAGCGATCAAAATAATTTTAATCGATCAAAAAGTTTAACGATTATTCGAGAAATTAATCTTTAATTTCCACAGCCCTAATAAAAAGGTTTTGGTGGACTTCCACCTTCTTATTTATCTTATATATAGACACTTGTTTCCATTGTAGGCTCCCCATGATCTTCTGCATTTCAGCATTGCTGCTTTTCTGTTCCCTAGACCACCTCAATATGAGATATAACAGATCTGTCTATCAAGGATCATCACAACATTTGTAGGATTCATCAATGATTAAACAGCCAAAGTCGGCAGCAGCTTGTTGTTATATGGCTCCTGTAAATTACATATCGCCCCCATGCTGGGACAGAACAGCGAATGTTGTTTAACTTCTTATCAGCCCAAACTAAGCAGAAAGTGTTTTGCATGAGATGCATTTTTAATGAGACAACCGTTTTAACTCCGACACCTTGATACGAGCGTGAAGAAAATAAGAAGCAAACACCTAATTAACGACTAACTTGCATCGTTCTATCTCTGGCTTATAAGCAGATGTAAACCCACTTGATAAAATCTTTTAAAGCTGAACTACGTTACAAGCAAGTATTGTCCTCATACACGAGTCATGTTTATGGTTCTGGAATGTTGGGGAGCTTTGTGTGTTTCTTCCAGATCTGTGCAGTAATCCAGTGTGATACTTGGAGCTTCCTGTAATGAAGACCGCTTTCACCGGCCCCGCCTCCTGCTCCGTCACCGGCCCCACCTCCTGCTCGTCACCGGCCCCACCTCCTTTTCTGTTGCTGACTCCCGGGCCCCGCCTCCTCCTCCCTTGCCGGGTCCAGCCTCCTCCACTGCCGCTGCTGGCTCTCGTTGACTCATCAGAGGCTGTGGAGAAGAACGCAGCGCTGCACAGATCACTGACAGTGATCTGAACAGCGGCGCGTTCGAAGCCATAGCAACCCAGGCGGCCCGCACGGCATCAGGGGGGTGTCCTGGCCGGTCGCCTGGGTTGCTATGGCGATTGTTTTACGCCACTGCATGAGATTGTAGTCCATCCTGGAAGCGAGCTTGGAGCGGTGACTACTTTACAACACACACGGGGACCATGGGGAATAACAGTAGCCCCCTCCAGAAGGAGGGACAGTGTCAGCACCAAGGATTTGGAGTTTAGTGTCACTTTAAGATGGAAAAGTTATTTCTAGCATACTTTATTTTAATAGAAACCTTTCCCCTATTGTGTCTGTTGCAGATTTTACCCAAAATGAATGCAAAACATCACCCAAAAGCACCAGACACAATCCAATCTGCTGAGAGGCTATTCTAGTCTTCACCTGATAAACATCTCATAGAAATGAATTCACTTATTGCTCCAGTGCGTGTTTGGAGTGCTGTTTGCATGTGATGGGATTTATTAAGTTCTCCTGTAGACCGCGGGGACCGTGCTGACTGCCAAGCCTTCGGAGAGTTATTGAGGAGTTATTTTTGTCAGAAACTGCATGTTCTTGAAATGTGATTAACTGTCAGTCTGAGCACAGCTTGGGCAAATTAACCGTTCTTCCATTGACTGGATGTCAGAAAATCTCGGGATGGAGGCAAAGAGACGAACACTTCTATACAAAGCAGAAACTACCGTCTTGTATTCTATTTCTTGTCTAACTAGCTCCTATGTTCGTTATTTTAAAGCTGAACTCCGGGATCAGCAAATATCGTCCTCATACAAGTGTCCTGTGCATTCTTCCTTGGATCTTGGTGAGCTTTGTGTATTTCTTCCCGATCTGCGCAGAAATCCAGTGCGAAACTTGGAGCTTCCTGTAATAAGGACTGCTCACTGTTGAGAGGTCGAATGTCCAAAACCAAACTTCTACATGATGATAACCTGAAGACCATGAGCTATAGGTCACTATATGTTTTGCTCTCCAAAGGCTGAGGACTCTTGCCCATCTAAAGCACAGGTGGAAGTGGACTTGTAAGGCCCCTATATGGGTCAACCTAATTCTACTGATACACAACAGATTATCCAACCTGGACGTGGCAGGAATTTGCTTCATAATGTAGTGAATGGAACCAAACATGTTTATCTCCACTGAGCATTCTACTCCCCTTTGCAGTCATTTTGTTGTATTTTGAAGAGCTAGGTAGATGGTTGGTGGGAGGGTAGATGGTGCTGGATCACCAAGATAACTTGTGTATCGCTACCCCCATAGTAGCCGCTGGTTGTCCGGTTCATTTCTAGTCTGTCTAGGGTATGATCTTCCGCTGTCCACCCAATAGCACTAACCGCCCTTCTTCTGGTGTCCATAAACTGATGTCCACTCCAATAGACTCCAAGACTGGGAGTTGTAGTTTTTTGTTGATGTCCAATATGACATCGTTAAGGTGCCCATACACTTTACAACTCTCGCAAGACTTTTGTCTTGCGAGGGTTTTAAAGTACTTAAAAAAACGTACGATCTGCCCATCTTGGACTGACCGTACAGTAGAAACGGTGGCACGCCTTCCATACACTGCACGATTCTCGTACGATCGCGGGATTTCCCGCGATTCTCGTACGAGAATCGTGCAGTGTATGGGCATCTTAAGACTACAAGCCACACATCCACCAAAGTGCCTGGAAACATTGGTGCACTGATCCCAGCAAACAGGAGGAATTTAAGCTGCTTTTGGGTTGAAGAAAATGAATTTGGAAAGGGAACTGATAATATTTGACTTCTACCCAACATGGTCATCAGATACCTTTGAAAATTAAGGTTTTTCATCCTCTTGTAGTTCCAGCAAGCACAATAAAAAATAAAAATAAATATAATACGAAACTGATGAAATTTTACTTACTAGGAGAATTGAGGAGCCGTGAATGTTTGCAGTGATAAGCCACCTCCTGCTCGCAGTACTCTGCGTTGTTGATCAGATCCTCCATTTGCTCAGCACTGGCTCCGTAGTTAAATGCAGCGGAGTACGGCTTCCCAGGAATAATTCCACGCACAGTCATTAGATCCGTGATGTTGTGTTGAACGATGGTCCAAATCTTCTCTACTGTTGGAAAAAAATAAACACACTTATATGTTATGTCTATTTTGTATTATTTAATTGGATTTAATTATATATAATTAATGTTGATGCCAACACATAGGAAGTGTTTTTGTTTTGTCTTGTTACTTTTTAGTTTATTTGGTCTACAATCTCATTACAAATTAGTAAACTAAACATGAGATTGTAGTCCATCGCGGGAGTGAGCTTGGAGCGGTGACTACTCTACAACACACACAGGGACCATGGGGAACAAAAGTAGCCCCCCTCCAGAAGGAAGGACAGTGTCAGAGATGATTTGAGGAACCACAGGCGAGTGATAGACAAATAAGATACATTGTTATTAATAGTTAAGGTGCTTACATGTATTTTTAAGATTTAACTCCTTTAATGTCACTTTAACTTCTCGTTTTTGTTCAGGAGACCAGAATTAAGGACTTTTTAAGGAATTAAGGATTATTTACGTGATCCCAGAACAGGATGGCTCTGTGACTGGCGCCCACAACGTCTTTGCCCCCCGTTGCTCCATCAGTCAGAGACCCGCTAAAGCCAGAGACCAGCCATAGCCCTGTATTATACGTGAGGACGCCAAGGGGCAGTCCGCAAGCCGGAGACAAGGGGAGAGAGGTGAGCACTGATTGCCCACTGGTGATGAGGGAGCATGGAGCTGGCTTTCTTGCCAATCAGGAAGCCAGAGGACGGGTAATGACTTGATGCCCTGCTTCCTGATTGACCAGCTTCCTGACCAATCAGGAAGCTGGTCAGGGAGTCATTACACGCCCCCAGCTTCTTGATTGGCCGGGAAGCCAGCTCCATACTCCCTGGTGCCAAGGGATAATGAAGCCAGCTTCCTGGCCAATAAGGAAGCCCGCCTAGCTTCCTGATACCAGAAGTTCCAGTTTCGGGAGCATTTGGGCGAGTAAGAGTACCAAATACTTGATATCTGCACCAATACAAGTATTGGTGCATCCCTAGTTCCTGTCTTTGTCTGAGTTTAGGATCTGATTTATGCTCCCTGGGTGTGCCACTGTCTGTTGAATTATTGGTTGCTGAACTTCTGCTTAGTCCCTCAGCTGATTGTGGATTCCTTGGTACCATTGCTTGCTGTTAGTCGCTGACCCATATTATCATTGGTCTTGTAGATTGTTTGACAATCTCTTACTGAGTTCCTATATTTTTTTTCCAGCTGAGAGATCCCAACCATTCCGCCCACCTGACACCGGCATAACGAGACTACCAGCCAGGAAATTGAGGTGACGGGTGGAACTTGACAGGCCTGACAGCCAACACTTGAAACCCTGGTGAAATGCAATTTATAACTCTTTAACTGCAAAAACACGTTGCCTTGGTTTCTTGGACCTCTATTATATATATTGTTAGACTCTCGTGGCTCTTCTGTTTCCCTATAGCTTTTTGGATATCATTCATGGGGCTATTGAGATCCTTCTGTATTTGAGAGCACAACAAGAGTCACTGCACCCTACAGTATAGACCTTGCATTGTGAAATCAATCCTAGATCGAGAACCTCTCACCATAGTTACATAGTATTTGAGGTTGAATAAAGACACAGGTCTATCAAGTCCAACCTATTACGTGTATGCATTTATGTTTGATCAGATGTGTGCGTGTGTTACATAGTTACATAGTATTTGAGGTTGAATAAAGACACAGGTCTATCAAGTCCAACCTATTACGTGTATGCATTTATGTTTGATCAGATGTGTGCGTGTGTTACATAGTTACATAGTATTTGAGGTTGAATGAAGACACAGGTCTATCAAGTCCAACCTATTAGGATCTCATTCTAGGAGTCCCTGTACCCCTGTATATTACGGTCCCTTAAGAAATCGTCCAAAAGTTTCTTGAACAATTCCACATTATTTGCTGAAATCACCGCCTGTGGCAGTGAGTTCCAGACCCTAACTGATCTTACTGTGAAGAACCCGGACATCTTTTCTTAGTACTGGTGACCAGAACTGGACCGCGTACTCCAGATGAGGTCGAACCAATGATCTATAAAGTGGCAAAATTATAGACTTGTCCCTGCAATACATCCCCTTTTTAATACAGGACAAGACCCTGCTAGCTTTGTTTACAGCAGCCTGGCACTGCAAACTACCTTTCAGTTTGTGGTCTACAATGACCCCCAAATCCTTCTCCATTTCTGACTTCCCCAGCGGCATACCCATAATTGTATAACCCATTTGTTTATTTTTAATTCCAAAGTGCATTACTTTGCATTTATCGACATTAAACCTCATCTGCCACATTAATGCCCACTCCCCTATTTTATCCAGGTCCTCCTGTAATGTTATAGTGTCTAAGTCCGTGTCTATTACCCTCCCTATTTTGGTGTCATCCGCAAACACGGAAATATCGCTGTTAACACCCTCCCCGATGTCATTAATAAATAAGTTGAACAATATGGGACCCAGCACAGAACCCTGAGGCACACCGCTCATTACACTAGCCCAGTCTGAAAAGGTGCCATTTACAGATACCCTCTGGACACGTTCCCGTAGCCAGTTCTCTATCCACGTACACACCACCTCATCTATGCCCATAGCCCTCAGCTTGTGTAGCAAGCGTTTGTGTGGTACCGTATCAAAAGCCTTTGAGAAATCCAGATATACCACATCTATCGGACCCCCCTCCATCCATATCTCTACTTACCCCCTCATAAAAAGTTAGCAAGTTAGTTAGGCAGGAACGGTCTTTCCTGAACCCGTGCTGATTGTCATTAACTATCCCGTTTTCCTGAACAAATTCTACCAGATAATCCTTTATTATGCCCTCTAGCATTTTACAAACTACCGATGTTAGACTGACCGGCCTATAGTTCCCAGGTTGGCACCTTGCCCCCTTTTTGAATATTGGGACTACCGTAGCCCTCCGCCAATCACTGGGGATCCTACCAGTCATTAAGGAGTCCTTAAAAATGAGGATTAATGGTCTAGTTATAACCTGGCTTAATTCCTTAAGTACCTTGGGGTGCAGGTTATCCGGACCCACTGCTTTGTTTGCATTGAGCATTTTAAGTCTTTGTTGTATCCCGGTTTCTGTCAACCACTGGGGTATATTTTGAGTTAAACTGGGAGTTTTATCATGTGTGTCAACCCCGTTTCCCTCCCGAGTGTATACTGAGGAGAAAAAAGCGTTCAGCGCCTCGGCCCTCTCCTTGTCGTTTGTGACTAGCTTCCCGCTTCCATCCTTTATTGGGCCTATCTGCTCCTTTCTCACCTTTTTACTGTTAATATATTGGTAAAAATTTTTGGGGTTCTTTTTACTATCTGCGGCGATTTGCTTTTCGCACTGCGTTTTAGCTGCCCGGATTTCTAGTTTGCATTTTTTGTTACATTTTTTGTAGTTAAGGAACGCCAATGCCGTCCCTTCCGTCTTATATTTTATAAATGCCGCTCTCTTGTCCTTGACGTGTTGTTTTACAGTTTTATTAAGCCATATTGGTTTAGTCTTTGATCTTTTATTTTTGCTCCCTAAAGGTATACACTTTGAAGTAGCAGTATGTACTGTGTTTTTAAAACAATCCCACATCTGGTCTGTGTTTAGGTTTTGAAATAAGTTTTCCCATTTTATTTCCCCCACTAGGTTGCGCAGCTTCTCAAAGTTGGCCCTTCTGAAGTTTAGGGTTCTAGTGCTTCCAGTACACTTCCCTCTTCTGTGTTCAATATTAAAAGTAATCACATTGTGATCACTATTACCCAATGACTCCCCAATTACAATATCCTCGATTAACTCTGCATTATTAGTGACAATTAGATCTAAGATGGCATTTTTTCTGGTAAGAGTCTCCACCATCTGGTCCATGAAATTGTCGCGCAACATGTTTGTGATTTAGCTCTTAAGAGTACTCGTGCCCCTTTATGTTACGGTCTCCCAGGAACTCGTCCAAGAGTTTCTTGAATGATTCCACACTCTTAGCTGAAATCACTTCCTGCCGGACCCTAACCGCTCTTACTGTGAAGAACCCCTTGCGGCCCCGTGTGTAGAAATTTTTTTTCTACCAATTTGTGGTGGTGCCCTCTGGTCTTTGTTTTCGGAGCTAACCATAAATAGTTTGTTAATGATGTTGATGTCGCCGTTGAACAGTTTATACAAGAAAATCATGTCCCCCCTTAATCTCCTAACCTCCAACGAGAACATATTTAATTTTAACAACCTTGTTGCATAGTTCAGGTCTTCGAAACATGTTTCTGAAAAATGGCCACATCTCCCGGCTGTAATAATTTTAGAGGGGCATCAATTAGGGATGCACAGATACTTTTCGAGTACCAGTGCAGATACTTGGCATTTGCATGAGACTTCCCAGGGTTGCACGGTTGCAGCTGGGACCGGGCTCTGGCGCTCCACCACTGTCCTGAAATCATTAGTCTGTATTGTTTTAGAAAAACTGTCACATGACAATAAACAAAAATGTATCAGTACTTGTACTTGTAAGTACTCGGCAAGTACCAGTACTCGCACTCGCAAAACTGGTATCTCTGCATCCCTTCATTTATATTTATAAAAACAAAATCATACATTATAACAGAGATGTACAAATCCCGGGAGCTCCGTGTGCTCCTTACAAATGACAGCCGCCTCCTAACTTTTACATTTTTCTCTAGTGTAGTCTTGGAGCTCAAAAGTATCGGTACATGTACTCGTACTTGTACCGAGTACTGTACTTGGTATCTTTGCAACCCTAGCATCAATAATCATACACTAGTAAGAGTGACAGGAATGATTATGAGGTAGAGGAAACAATGAGCCGTAATGAAGGGTAAAGTCTACAATAAGTAAAATACTATAAACAGCTGCAAAGCATCTTTATTGCACTTGGTTATCTGTATATCCTCCAAATGTTGTTACAAAGTTTCTTCAAACGAAACACACGAAATAGTAATTTCA
>NW_017307477.1:351888-352913 GCF_000935625.1 Nanorana parkeri | reverse complement strand
GGGGACCCAACAACATCAAAGGGCTTTGTTATCATAAAAGAGAAAGTATCATAAAGCTTCTCCTGCCTTTGTGATCGTGGCTTTGCCTCGACTGTTTGATCTACAAAAGGTAGGGAAATAAGAATACTGGCTGTTATCTAAGAGGAAGCACAAAGGGTTTATCCAATGGTGTCTCAGGTAGGGCTCAGTATTTATAGCACAGATGCTTTGTTGTGCTGAGGATCTTGGTTCACTTCCCAGTAGGACACTATCTGCATGCAGTTTTTCAAGATGTGGTTGTATGTCTAGTTCTATACATAACTGATAACATTTGTCTTCCATCTTAGACCATCTCGGCAATGTTAGTGACTTTGGTGGAGACAGTAAAGTATAAGTAAGTATACAGGGATACCCAGGGACGTATTTACCGCGAGACAAACAAGTTGTTCGCGTAGAGCGGCACTTTGCAGGGGGGCGGCATTTTTTGCCCCCCTGCAAAGAGGAAAGCTGGCAACGGATGCACAAAATCAGGCAGCCTCTGCTGCCTAATCAGGTGGCTGCTGGTGGGGCCTGGCAGCGAGCTGCCAGGTGAAAGAGCAGTCGGAGGTGTGGCCAGGGCCTAGGGAGACGTGGCCCCGACCAGCGGAGGCTGTGGACGGTCGAAGGAAGAAGCTTTGGCGGCTCTAGGCTAGAGGAAGAAGCGGCATGTCCTGGAAGCAGGCAAGAGTATCAGCACATGTGCAGCCTACCTGAGAGTCTCTGTGCAGGGTCTATGGCGGGCTGTGCAAGGTCTATGGTGGGCTCTGCGGGGTCTCTGGTGGGGTTTGCAGGGACCCAGGTCGGCTGTGCAAAGTCTATGGTGGGTTGTGCAGGGTATTTGGTGGTCTCAGCCTGAGACCCTGCAGAGCCCACCAGAGATCCTTTACAGCCCACCTGACTTGCCTGCAACACTAATAGCGCAATCTGTACACAGAAGCTGTACACAGGGAGTGACAGGTTACGCAAAATGGCTTGAACAGGAAGGGGTGGGACAAATGCAGATAACG
>NW_017307477.1:345565-351611 GCF_000935625.1 Nanorana parkeri | reverse complement strand
GGGGGGACAAATTCAAATAACGGGGAGGGGGGGGGGTGAGTTTTGCCTTGGGCAGCACGACACCTAAATACACCACTGGGAGAAACCTGTTGTAAACAGTGGCATCGTGGTTAGCACTTTTGCCTTGCAGCACTGGGGGTCCTCGGTTCAAATCCCAGTCAGATCACTATCTGCAAGAAGTTTGAATGTTATCCCCGTTCCGGCGTGAGTTTCCTCCGGGTACTTGGGTTTTCTCCCACATTCCACAAACATGCAGTAAGGTAAATTGGCCCTGTATGTATGCATGTGAGAGAGGGACCTTAGAATGTAAGCTGTTTGTAAAGAGTTTTGTGTAAACTGCGCTACATAAACACCAATAACAAATAAAAGATCTACTCTGTACATCTCGTGATCATGGTGGGCCCTCTATTCCATCAGATGAGTGTAGGCCCTGAAAATGGCTATGATACATGTGACCATGTTTCATGTTCCCCCACTTAATAGGGTATGAAAAGTGGATTTTTTAATAAATATTTAAAAAATATCAATGAGTTATTTTATATTTCATACCCTTTTTATATATTTTTTTTTCAATAGCGGGGAGGGGGGAATCCAGCCCCTCCCCTGTCACGGCAGAGAGCCGTGACAGGATCGAGAGGTGAGCGAACGCCGGTATCTGTGGTATCCCGATCTACTGAGCCGACCTGTGACAGTCTCATTGTCACAGGTCGGCTAGAACTATGAGGTGAGTGAAAAGCACAGCCCCTCATAGTTCTCCTTTAATAACAAAAAGTCTTTATAAATAAATAAGATGAGAAAGTAACAATGACAATCAAAAAGGAATGAATTGACACTGAATAAAAAAAACAACAACACATTTTGGGGGTTAAGAATAGTTCCCCTTCATTATGGCTTTAAAAGGCTTTAAAAGGCTTTATGGAGAAAAAAAAAACGGCAAGACTCAAGACATTTAAAGAGCAATTCCACTTTTGTTGAGAATAAATCAGTCCTCTCCGGGTGATCTGTGTACATTATAAGGATTTTAACAAACTTTCTTGCAGTTTCCTATCTGTTTCTGTTCTGAAGAAAAAGCTGTTTGTTGCAGCGTGTCCTTTCCAGACTGATCCCTGAATGGGAGGGTCGGGTTTATGATAATCAGCTGGTGGACTTCTTGTGTTGTAATGAGGACAGGTGCAGTGTCGGCATCCCTTTACTTGGGGGGTGTCTGAGAAACTCAGAAGGTTTTTTTTTAAAACATCACATCCCTGTCTGCTTTAAACCCAGCAATACACGGAGGCAACAACTGGTTCACCCCAAAAGACCCAAATCCAAAACACAAGATGAACAACATTGTGTATGCCGTCCAGTGCCGTGAGGAGTGCTCAGAATTGTATGTCGGTGAAACAAAACAGCAGCTACACCAGTGTATGGCACAGCATAGAAGAGCCAAACCCCCTGGTCAGGATTCGGCAGTGCACCCACATCTAAAGGAAAAAGGTAACTCCTTTGAAGACAGTCAAGTGTGCATCCTAGACAGGGAGGAGGACTGGTTCAAAAGAGGTGCGAAAAAGAAGCCATTTATGTAAAAATGGAGAAGCCAAGCTTGACTAGAGGTGAGGAGAGGGGGGGGGGGGGCATCTATTGCCTGCCACATACAATGCTGTTGTAACACCTCTCTCTGCGCAGGTTAATAACACCTCCTAGACTCCAATTATGCAAATGCAATCAACACCTGTATGTGACTAACAGATCATGCGGATTGGAGCGACATTCACCATATTTATTCCCAGATAATTTTTTGTACAAGTCATTCTGAATTGAGAAAGCTGATTGGATTGTCAGTGAAACGTCTTCAAGAAAAATACAGTCCAGTTGCCTTGACGTATTTTTTACAGATATCCCTTAAGTAGTAATTAACTCTTAGGCCCCATTCACATTGAGCGATTTATCGCGCACTAATTCCCGCGATATCGCGGCAATTTACCGCGCGATATCGCTCTCCAATGCTTCTCAATGGGGCAAAGGGTCCTGCTGTCGCGGGTCGTGTGTCGCTACAGCAGGACCCTTTTTGGAGCGGATTTAGCCGCGATTCAAGCTTGCTCAATGCAAGCATGTGCGCAATATCGCGCAACAAATCACGCGATATCGCGCAAAATGCAAATCGCGCGACAAACGTACGATTTGCAAACCGCTCAATGTGAACAGGGCCTTAGGGCCTGTTCACATGATATCAGGTCCTGATCAGGTGCGGATCTGCAGACGTGGTGCTACATGCATTTTTAGTGCAGGAGCGTACGGATCAGGTCAGCACAGAAAACGGACGTCGTGTGAACAGGCCCTTAGTGAGTATCTCACTAAAAATGAAATTCCTATTGCAAGGGATGCTAAAATGATACTTGTATTTTAGTGCAGAATTCTGGGTCAGCCAATCACTGAAGCAGGATGTGACATTTCTGGGGGCGTTCTGTACACTGACTGTGTATGGAATACCTCCAAGTTGCCATATTGCACTGATTTTTTTTAAAACAAAGAACATTACAGCGGCTGCATTTTTAAATGTAAAGGTAATTTGTTAATAACATTAAATTAGAAAATGGTCTGTGCAGCAATTATATGCTATATTCATTTTTTAAAGTTTGTTTTTTTGTTTATTTTTATTTTTTTAAAGTGGCATTATCCTTTAAAAACGCATTTGCTAATTTCATCTTCAAAGTCAACCTGTGCTCACTACACACATGAAAGTATAAACAAATTGTGAACGAGCAGTAAAAGCACTTCAAAGCAAGGTTTTATTTACCTCTGTAGCTATTAGCTTTGCGGGGGAGTTCCACCTGAGGCATGAGAGCTGCTAGCCAGAGCATTGAGCTTCATTAACAAGACTGTGATATTGTGATATTGGACCTTAAAGTGGACCTTTACACTACAAAATCTAATTCTACCAATGCATCCCTCTATGTGTGATGATTAATAATAACATAGACATGACAGGTGATTGTGAAATACTTACACTTGCAGAGCGTTCACTTCCTGCTTTGAAATGGCAAAATGAGTTCAGTTTGCCAAAGCATTGAGCACTGGGATTGCCTTGTCATCAGCAGAGCATTGCCGGAAATCTCGCGACATCTCAGGGAAAGGCATTTTCCTCCCCTGAGATGATGTGCATGGTCACATGTCCTAGTCACATGTCTAGTCACATGTGCCAGAAATCCAGGAAGTAAAAGGAGAACTAGTAATCTGCCCGTAGTAAACATGGCCGCTGTGAGAAGACTGGGGAAGAAAAGAGAAACAGGGAATGCAAAGAAGTGGTTCTCATCCTGTGTACCGTCAGGACCCACATTTGTCCTTGGTCATTAAGTCGCAACCCAAGTATGCACGGCATTGCGGTACCATGCATTCCTGTGCAGGCGATTGAACTGTGGGCAGGAGATACATTTGGGGTGCCATTCAAATGAATGGCAACGCAATGCACCTCCTGCACCAGAACGCATAGTAGGTGCGATTGCGTGGTGCAGTGTGTTAACTGCACAGGACTGTTCAATTAACGCACTGTACTAGTGTGAATGAGCCCTCAAAAACACTGACAGACACAAACAATCACAGCCACAATCTCACATACTCAGACATTTTCACACACACACACATACACACTCCAAAAAGTTGTTTTTTTCTTTTTTTTAAGATCCACCCAGTCTCCCTACCTTATGAGAACTGGAGTGGATCCTCAGCCTGGGGTCCAGTGTGGGCTGCTGTGCTGTGATGGAGCTCCATCCATATGTGCATTGCTTGTACAGCTCCCTTGCATGCCCTGTAGAGGTGCCGGGAGCCAGAATGTGACATCACTCCAGTCCAGGCACCTCTACAGGACTTGTGAGGGAGCTGTAAGCAATGCATCTCCCATTGCAGCTCCAATGGAGCTCCCATAGCCATAGTCCCATCCCATCCCTCAAGCTGACATTCTGAACTGACAGTGCTGCGCTAGGGGAGGCTGAGAAACCTCTCACCTTGAAAAGTGGAGGGCTTGCGGCGACCCACTGAACATGGGGTCGTGACCCACTTTTGGGTCACGACCCACCAGTTGAGAACCAAGGGTCTAGAAGTATCTGTGTTTGTGGATTGTTATTACTAAACATTTCTATAAGGTGTCTTTGTTGATATTTTAAAGATCTGGGTAAAGGTTCCGCTGTAATAGCTGATTGTCCATTGCCTCACATCTATACCTTTTGAGAAAAAAAACACATGACAGTTCCACTTTGAAAATATATGCTCAAACCCGCATCAAAATGACTCCATTCTTCCGCGCGTTCACGTTTTTGCAGCCCTACAATTAATAGATTCGCCCTGGCAGGGAATGAAAAGCTATTGAGGGAGTGCTCCGGATTTATGGAACATATAAAGTAGTATAACCTTCTTCTCCTCATTATCCCTCTCGCTTTAATATCATTTGCTGCCATTAAGCCGGAGTGATATTATTTTATCACTCTTCCACGCATTCCGTTCTGCGGCTCTCCCGGAGAGCCTTGGAGGAAGAAAAAAAAAAAAATAGGAGCGGAGCAGTAAATATCACGGAATTCATTGCTCGGTCCACACATGCAAAGTTGAATTGATCTCGGAAAAGAACTTTTTTAAGAGCTGCTTAAACCGCTTTCTAATGCAAAGGTGACAACGCTTTTAATTCTGGCCAAACGCTACAGCTTTATGACTCGACGCTTTTAGTTCGTTGTCCAATTTAGCAGAAGACGCTGTTGGCACTCTGTCCTTGGAGACAGTTTTATGGCTGAAGACAAGTTACTAAGATCCTTTCACTCAGCTTAACTTGACTTCTTCCTATAACACGCTGCTTACAGTGTGAGAATTAGGCACAGCGGACTATGACAACCTGGCTGTGCTAGAGCATGTAAGCTTTCCTTGATGATGGATACAATGAATTTAATTCTTATGGACTTCTTATGTGACCGGCACTCAAGGAATGAGGAATTTTTGGAATTCCATGTTGTGTGACAAGGGCCACTTGGTTGATTATTTCAATAACATAGAAGGGTACAGGTACTCTTAAAGACTAGACCACACAGGGGCTCATATATACGCACATGCGCACAAACACACACAGACACACAATGTTTGAACTTGATGGACCTGTGTCTTTATTCAAACCTCAAATACTATGGGGGTTATTCACAAAGCTGCCGAGTGAATAACCGAGCCGATGTGAAGTGACCCGAATGCTGTTCGGCTATTCACTTCAGCCTTGTACGGCTGATATCAGTCGTACATTAGCTAAAACCAGCCAAACATCAGGTGAGCCGAAGTTCAGGTGAGCCGAAGTGCAGAAGGGGTTTCGACTCCAACATCTGGATCGCCTGAGCCGAAGCTCCGGCAGCTCGCTCACTGCCGTTCGCCCCTATTCTCATAGGGGGCCGAATTGCAGTGAGTGAATAGCTGAATGCCGCCGAGCTATTCTGCTCGGTACCTCGGAGGTGCCGAGCTTACGTGGTGTACGTGGTGTACATGATACAGTGTTCAGCATGTGACAAAGGTTGTTACATTGGGGAAACTGGCCTTAAGCTGCATCTCAGGATGACCCTACACAGGAGCTTGATCAAGAACCACAAAGAGGATGAATATTGCACTCCAGTAGGACATCACTTCTCCCAGAAAGATCACTCCATCCAAAACCTCAAAATAAAGTACTGAAAGGGAATTGTAAAAACTCTCATGAACGAAAAACATGCATAGAAACGGTTGCACGCCTTCCATACACTGCACGATTCTCGTACGATCGCGGGATTTCCCACGAGAATCGTACAGTGTATGGGCACCTTTAGTCTAATAAGAAAGGTATCATCGCATACTACAATACTCCGTTTTGTTTTTGTTTTTTATACATCTTCTCTACTGGACTAATACGACTTACCCATTTATATATATATTTTAATTCCGACCAGACCGCATGCGACAGACTCCGAAAATAAAACTCTGTGATCTGTGCTTTCTCTACCTCTCCTGCTGCTTCTTCGCCATTACCCCACCAGTTATCAGGGCGGGGGGGGGGGGGGGCTGTTTCAGTAGA
>NW_017307477.1:343299-345240 GCF_000935625.1 Nanorana parkeri | reverse complement strand
AGCTTTGACATGACCTGCATTAGCCGTGTATATCTCTCTGTATCTATTGATCTTATTGACATTTGGTTTTTATTAAAGATATCTGCTGTTAATGTTTTTCTTTTTGGTTTGTTTTAACTTATGGAAGTTCCATGCTTGTGACATCTATACATTACAGTAAATATACTTAACTGAGGGTGAGGGGGGGTGCTTTTGGTGCACATAACTAGGGGGGTTGGGGGCTGGTATGGTGCTGGTGGTGAACATTAGGGGGGGTAATGCAGGTGGCCTTTAGTTTTGAATGTTAACTCTGGCCAGCATCCCACCCAGCTCCTGGCAACCAGTGACATCTGTGAGCTGGGTGGGAAACCGGTCAGGGTGTCCCAGGTTGCTAAGATGTCTAAGCAACCGGGGACGCTCTGGCTGGAAAGGGGGCAGCAGGCACATTGCTGCTGCCCCCTCCCCTTCCCTTTGTTACCCAAAGAGGTGCCTCATTATATGGCCAGTCCTGGCTACAGCTAACAAGCAGGACACATAGTAGTGATGTGTAAATCCTCAGACAGATGGACAAAGCAAACAACAAACAGAAGCAGCATCAGCAGGCTGATGGCCAGATCACGCACAGCCACACAATTCTTAAACAATCTCAAGGTTACAGACAAGCAAACAGAGCTATGAATGATAATAGCAGAGGTGTCCAATGATTGGGATCAGCACAGACCAACTCGGTTGAGAAAATACACAAGAATAATCCAATTTGTTAAAAATAAGACAGAACTCTACCCAGGGGACGCTCAAGCAGACAAACCTGCCAAACAGGCGCAAGCGTGAAGTTCTGGCTTTGCTTTAAAGCCCACTAATGAGGTCAGGTGTGTACAGCCCTAAGCTGCAGGGCTATGTAATGACTAGCAGATGGCAAATGTTTAAGGCTGATTGTTATACACTGATTGCTGGTGAGTTATGGCTAAAACATTGAGTTTTCATAAACACTTGTTAAAGGAAAGGGTTGCTTCAACAAAAACTTGTTTTCATTTAAAATGTTTTTTTTTTTCTTTTGTTTGAATTCATTAAAAAATAGAATACACATTTGATTCTCTTGAGTACCGCATACAGAGAAGTAATATATTTACACCTTTCCTCATCTTTTCTAATAGTTTAATTGTTGTGGGTTTGATTTGTCAGCTGCGGTACTAATTGGACAAGCAGTTATCTGTAGGTGGTGTGTGTGTGCGTGCGTGTGTGTGTGTGCGTGTGTGTGTGTGTGCATGTGTGTGTGTGTGCGTGTGAAGAGAAGACGGGCTGTGTACAGTTGCGACATTCTGCCATCTGCTTACCTTGCCTCCCAGTCACATGTCTCTATCACTATGGCCCCCTACTTTCAGAGGATTACATATCAGTCTGGTAAAGTTAGACGAGCTCGAACACTCCTGAACAAGCCACAAATGGAACATTGTAGCTTATTTCATGTCTGTTATCATACATACACTATATTGCCAAAGGTATTGGGGCCCCTCCCCCTCCAAATCATTGGATTCAGGTGTTCCGTGACATTTCCTGGCTACTAAATATTCCGCGGTCACCTGTTACTGGTATTATAACAAAGTGGAAGCAACCGGGAACAACAGCAACTCAGCCAGGAAGATGTGCACGTTGTACAATGACAAAGTTTCAGTTTATTTTTTTAAAGGAGAACTATGGGGTCAGGGCTTTTCCCCATACCGTGTTTCCCCGAAAATAAGACAGTGTCTTATTTATTTTTTTGCACGAAATAAGACACTAGGTCTTATTTTCGGGGGATGTCTTACCTGGCTGCAGCTGTGCTCTGCCGTCCAGGGAGCCACAAACAGGTGGGCGGGCATGCGTGCGGCCGGGGGGGCGTGTCTGGCAGGGGGGCGGGAGGGAGCTGCCTCTCCGCTCGGAACTAAGGAGACGAGGGGGCGGGCATGCGTGCTGCTGGAGGGG
>NW_017307477.1:313089-343182 GCF_000935625.1 Nanorana parkeri | reverse complement strand
GAGGCAGAGCCAGCTGTACCCGCCCCCTCCCCCGTCCGTTCCGCCAGTCAGCGCTGGCGGATCGGAGCGGGGAGGGGGGAATCCAGCCCCTCCCCTGTCACGGCAGAGAGCTGTGACAGGATCGAGAAGTGAGCGAACGCCGGTATGTGTTCGCTCACCTCCCGATCTACTGAGTCGACCTGTGACAGTCTCATTGTCACAGGTCGGCTAGAACTATGAGGTGAGTGAAAAGCACCCACCTCATAGGTCTCCTTTAAATATATACAGTGGTACCTTGGTTCAGGAACTTAATTGGTTCCACGATTCTGGTCGTGAACCGAAACGTTCGCGAACAAAATCACATTTTCCCATAGGGTTCAATGTAAAACAGGTTAAAAAAAAAAATGTAAACACAAAAATATGAAACAAAGTACAGTACAGCATGAAGAGAGTGAACACTAACCTTTCTTGGGGCCACTGCTGGCATGGAGGACAGGAAGGTGGGGAGGAGGTTATTGTTTGGAGAGTCCCCCTTCATAAGAACATCGGGGAGATCTCCTTCAGGGGTTTCCTCTCTTCTTTTGTCTCTTAGCTGCAGGGTCAATTTTGCCGAAAAATTGGTCTAATGTCACTTGTTGTTTCCTGCGCTGCAGAACCCTCCGGAAATAAGAGGTCACGTTATCGTTCATCAGAATCGCTTTCTGTTTACCACCATGCTTGCTCTGCACTTTCTGTTTACCGCCATGCTTGCTCTGCACTTTCTTTGGAGCCACGCTGGATTGAATAATACTGTACAGTACCATATGTGCTAAAAAGCTTCACAGCGAGTGTGCACAGGTCTGCGACCGCAATCTCCGCAACCGCAAGGAAGAGGATACAGTCCGTGTACCCATCGCACTCAGAACCGCTGCTCCATGAGAAAAGAAGTGGGTGCAGCAGGTGTCAACGGGTCAGCTCCACAAATTGTACAACCCCCAAGACATAGCTGAAGCCTTTAGTACCTATTATAAAACCCTCTATAACCTACAAGATGACGACCAGACCCACCAGCCCACGACACCTGAAATAGAGGAGTTCCTAAGGCCACTTCAATTACCCTCCCTGACGCCCTCTCAATTAGACAAACTACAGGCTCCCTTCACGCACGCAGAGCTGGCCCGAATCATTAAAACTATGCCCAAAATTCCTACCAGGGATTTTGGGGGGAACCCCATGCACTTTTTTTGTGTTTTAACTTGGGGGGGGGGTCCCTCCTAACATTCCTACCATACCTTAAGGGTCTGGTATGAATTGGGGGGAACCTCAAGTTTGTTTTTTCATCTTCTGCAAACTAAAAAAAAAGTTTTTTTTCCCCCATTTTTTGGGGCTGGGGTTCCCCTTTAAAATTCCTACCAGACCTAAAGGCTTTTTTTTTTTTTTAACATCTTCTGCAAAGATTTTTTTTTTTTCCTGCAACAAAATTTCGTCCATAAACAAAATTTCGACCGAACTGCCGCTAAAAAACGAAAAATTGTCCAAAAAACGAAATTTCCACTGAATTTTCGTCCGAATCCGAATTCCGAAATTTAATTTCCGAACTTAAATTTAATTTCGGACCCGAATCCGAAAAGCGAAATAATGCAAAATCCGAATCAAAACAAAACGAAACGATTTTTTTGCTAGTAAACACATGTCTATCAACGAGTGGCTTCCGTCAAAGTGTAAGTAAAAGATGGACACCGGCCCTCCAACGCAAATCCAGTACGTCTATTTATTCACGTAATTGTTGCAAATGCAAAAAACAAGATACAACGTTTCGGGGTCTCACAGGATCACCTTCATCAGGCAAACAAGTCAGGACAGGACTTGATGAAGGGGATACTGTGAGACCCCGAAACGTTGTACCTTGTGTTTTGCATTTGCAACAAGTACGTGAATAAATAGACGTACTGGATTTTGTTTGGAGTGCCGGTGTCCATCTTTTACTCAACTAGAAGAAGCCACGGCCACGTGTCAGAGCGGGGAAGATGGCAGCGATCGTGTTCGTCACCCGATGCAGAGTTCGCAAAATTTTGCCGAACTTCCTGTTCGCGAACAGAAGCGTTCGTGAACCGAGGTACCACTGTACTTATAAAAATCTAAAGTTTAAAATAAATAAATAAATTATAATATCAAGAGCTCTGTCACATCAAGCATTTAGGGATAAGTACAATTCTGAATTTTCAGTTCCCTTAAATTTTCAATACCCCCCCCACGGAGATTTCTATGTTGGTGAAATGCATTGGGGTTGATAAAGAGATCGACATTAAAGTGACATTAAACCCTCAGATTTTTTAACATAAAACAATACTGTAATGCGCGCCTTACTGTAATCCATGGTAGTTTCCCTTCTCTTTGCTGCTCTTCCTTTTAAATCCTCATCTCTTCTCATGCTGGGGGAGAACTTCCCTTTGCAGCTGAGTGCCTCTTCCTGTAGTGCTGGCTCAGGTTGTGAACCTGCACACAGACACCGTGTATCCATTTCAGAGACAAGGCAGTCTGCTGCAAAACAGAAGTTCTGCCCCAGCATGAGAAGAGATACAGATTTAAAAGGAAGAGCAGCAAAGAGAAGGGAAACTACCATGGATTACAGTAAGGCGCGCATTACAGTATTGTTTTATGTTAAAAAATCTGAGGGTTTAATGTCACTTTAAGGCAGTTTTTGGTGTTCTTCATGTCTGCAGTTGGGTATAAATGTCTCCTGGGGGTCAAAGAAGCTCCTTGGAACTCCCCTTTTGGAAAGATTTTGTCCAAACAGCTAAAAACTGAGAGTGTCCGCTTCAGCATCATTTTGCAGACAGTGAAATCTGTAATTTTGTATCAAAATCAGTCCACTCATCCCGACATACAGTATGTACATGGGCTTGCATTTCAAACTTCCTGTTTATTAGTCCATATATATCAACTCTGAATGCCGAAAGTCCTCAAATAACTCCACAAAATGCAGCACAACACCCACTGCTATTAATCATGGTAGACGGAAGAGCCAAATATCCCCACAAATCACTATATGGATGTCTGATGCGCAGCCGAGCGGCGCCGCGTAAGCCGGTAAAGTTAATTACATGAAGACACGTGCACTGTTATACATTTATGTAGAGCCCCCGGCAGATGTCTGATACGTGCTTTCGCTATCACGGTGTCACTTTTAGTGTTATCACACTTTAACATCGTTTAGAGTGTTTACCGATTCCTGGCCTGTATCTGCCACAGATTATGTGCTTAAAGGAGAAGTATGAGGTGAGTGCTTTCCACTCACCTCATAGTTCTAGCCGACCTGTGACAATGAGACTGTCACAGGTCGGCTCAGTAGATCGGGAGGTGAGCGAACACATACCGGCGTTCGCTCACCTCTCGATCCTGTCCGTGACAGGGGAGGGGCTGGATTCCCCCCTCCCCGCTCCGCCAGCGCTGACTGGCGGAACGGACGGGGGAGGGGGCGGGTACAGCTGGCTCTGCCTCTAGATAGGCAGAGCCAGCTGTCAGTCACGCAGCTGGGCGGATCCTGGCACAATTGTCGGGATCCGCTCCGGCTGCGGCGTCTCAGTATACCGCAAGCTACAGCTCGCGGTATACTGAGCCTAGGGTGACGGGAGGACGCTAGTTTATGTCCTCCCGTTACCCTAAGGAGAACTATGGGGAAAAGACTTAACCCCATAGTTCTCCTTTAATACTACGGCCTCCGGTTATTCCTGTTGTTTATTCGGCATGTATGTCTCTCTGGTGTCATGTACCAGGTGATGCGTTGGCCTGTATCGTGTTTTGCTGTATGGGCTCTAACCATTGATAGCTCTGCCAACTATCAACTTTTTGATTGAGCCGGGCGAAGAAGCTGCGCCCATCCAAAACTCTTCAACAGTTAACAAAAAAAATAGGAAACTAATTAAACAAAAGCCAAACATTGTTCCTTAAGTGGTCATCTGAGCATTTGGTGAGCAGTACGACCCACCAGACAAAATGAGACATGTCAACTCTTAAACAAGGTTTACTTTTGCTCTCATCCATTCCCCTCATCTTGCAAAACCCGTCCTCTTTTTATAGTCCATTGCTATGTTTACCTCCTGCTTGCTAGGACCTTCATCCTGCTGTCCAGGGCTGTCTTTAAAGGAGAACTATGGGGTTAAGGCTTTTCCTCATAGTTCTCCTTAGGGTAACGGGAGGACACAAACTAGCATCCTCCCATCACCCTAGGCTCAGTATACCGCGAGCTACAGCTCATTATATACTGAGACGCCGCAGCTGAAGCGGATCCCGACAATTGTGCCGGGATCCGCGCAGCTGCGTGACTGACAGCTAGCTCTGCCTATCTAGAGGCAGAGCCAGCTGTACCCGCCCCCTCCCCCGTCCGTTTCGCCAGTCAGCGCTGGCGGATCGGAGCGGGCGGGGAGGGGAATCCAGCCCCTCCCCAGTCACGGCAGAGAGCCGTGACAGGATCGAGAGGTGAGCGAACGCCGGTATGTGTTCGCTCACCTCCCGATCTACTGAGCCGACCTGTGACAGTCTCATTGTCACAGGTCGGCTAGAACTATGAGGTGAGTGAAAAGCACTCATCTCATAGTTCTCCTTTAATGCAGGGCAAAAGGGGCAGTTGCCCTGGGCCCAGTCATTGGATTCATCTCCGCACAGGCTTGGTTATGTGTATGAATTTGGTGTGGCTGCGCCCTCCATTCACTGATCCTTTGACAGCCCAACAGCCACCACGGCATGGAATACAAGGGTGGTGACATCAGGGGACTTGCAGTCCATTGACACTTCCTTCTCTCCTTGTAAGTGAATGTCTGTACCTCGGTGGGGATGGGGAAGGGAGGAAGACTCTGCAGGAGTCACAGCATTGCACCCACGATCGCGGTTGCTATGCTTTACTGGCTCTTATGCAAAAAAAATAGAATAAATGCACATCTTTTATGAAGAAGTGTTCATTTATCATTGTTTCCTTTTATGTGTTACATTGGCCCTTTATAGCCCACCAAAGATACACACGTGGCACTGTTCTGTTTACTGTGCGATCGGTATCACATAGTGTTGTTCCTTCCCTGCTGTACACCGCATAGCATTACCGCGTGATGTCTCACACAGGGTTAAGTCTCCCTCTGATGTCTCCTCCTAACTGCTCTGCATTGCATGGTGTGGGTCGGTCAGGGTATGGCGGGTAGGGGCTGCGCAAGAAAATGGTTGCCCAGGGTCCAATCAATGTTAAAGATGGCTCGGCTGCTGTCCATGTGTGTAGAGTAGAATTTCCTGATTTCTATGGGACTGTCTACAGAGCATCTCCTGCCTTGGGGGAAAGCCCCATAGAGGCCAAGAACATGAACTAGGGTCACAAATGCAGCTGGGATGTGTAAGGGTAGATAGGTGAAAGTAGACCTTGTAGTAAAAATGCAAAGTCCACTCTATCTAGCAACTTTTCCTGTAAAGAAAAAAGTTAGGGTTTGTAGTTACCTCACCACCATCTTTCACCCGTGGTGCCTAGGCGAGGATGGTGTCACAATCCATCCGTTGAGCAGCTGAGGTCTTGCAAGAAGATGCTCTTGCAATGGACTGGAGTGTCTTCTTGCGTGGTTGTGCCTGCTCTACATTCCCCAGGCATCTTCCCTAAAGGATGGTGATGTCACATCCAGCAATGTGGAAGATGAGGTCAATTAAAGGTGAAGTATTGGGTGAGTAAAATGTACTCTTCTCAATACCTAGAGCTGGCATCACAGTCCAGCTCTATAGATTGAGAGCTGATCAATCACGAACCACTGACGGTCACAGTCTTTTTTAAAAGAAAATTATGGGGAGAGTGAAATACACTGATCCCCATAATTTCAGTCACTGCTTCCCACAGGGATTTCCCCCTCCCCTCTCCATTCCTCCACCACTGTCAGGAGAGGCAGAGCCAGCTGTCAATCCGGCAGCAGGGTGGATCCAGACAATATTGTCATGATCTTTCCCGGCGCTATCAGCAAATAGCAGACAGTTGTCCGATAGATACTGACTTTGGGTCACAGGAGTATTAGAAAAAGTACTCCTTTGACCCAAAAGAGGACTACATCCAAAACAAAGGTTTGTCTTTAGTTCTCTTCTAAGTATACATATACATTTTTTCTTTACATTTTACACCTACTGATAGTAGCTGGTTTGGAAAGGGGTTCTGGACAGTGCAAGAGGACCTCACATTTTGAAAGGTCTGCTTTAAAGTCCCCAACACACATCTCCTATGCAACACAACAGATCTGAGTTTTAGCACACTGCAAAGCACAGATGTTAACTGTCATTGTGTGTCAACCATCAAATGAATGAGCTGCCTTACAGCAATGCTCATTTAAGCGTGGCATAACACACATTGGGATGCGTTAATGAACTGCAAAGATCTACACCCGGTCTTAGTCAGTTGTAACTGGAACAGGTGTCTCCATTAGATTTCTCCTCAAACTTACAGACCGCCAGTGGGCCACTTGGTAGAGTTGATAAAACAGTTCATCAGCAGGTGTCCAAGGCTACAAACCTCCATTGATCAGCAGCTTATAGGCCAGTTCAGAGGATAATCACTTCCTTTCTATAGTGGAATCAATATGGGAAACCAATGGGTTTCTGTGGGCAGTGATGTCCAACCAGAGCCACATAAAGTTAAAGAGCTCTGGTGAGCCACTAGGCAGAGCTGCTACACTAGCTCATTAGCAGATTCAAAGCTAAAGAAACCCACCAACCAGCATCTGATAGGTCAGTTCAGAGGATATTCACTTCCTTTCTAGATGTGGAACCAATATTTGGGAAACCAACAGGTTTCTGTGGGCAGTGGTTTCCAAACAAATTCAAACAAAAAGTTACAGAATTTGGGTGGGCCAGTTGGCAGTGCTGGTACAACAGCTAATCAGCTAATGTGTCTAAGGTTACAGATCCCCACCAATCAGCAGCTGGAAGGCCAGTTCAGAGGGTATGCACGTCCTTTCTAGATGTGGAGCCAATATTTGGGAAACCAACGGGTTTCTGTGGGCAGTGGTTGCCAACCAAAGTCAAACGAAAAGTTACAGAATTTGGGTGGGCCAGTTGGCAGTGCTGGTACAACAGCTAATCAGCTAATGTGTCTAAGGTTACAGATCCCCACCAATCAGCAGCTGGGAGGCCAGGTCAGTGGGTATTCACTTCCTTTCTGAAAGCAAAACTTATATGGGAAGCCATTGGGTTTCTGTGGGCAGTGATGTCTAACGAGAGTTACAGAGCTCTGGTTGGCCACTCAGCAGTGCTGGTACAAAAGCAAATTAGCAGGTGTCCATGGCTACACCCCCTCCCCTCACGAGTCAGCAGCTGGCAGACCAATTCAGGGGGTATTCATTTTCCTTCTGAATGCGGAACTAATATAGGAAACCAATGGGTTTCTGTAGCCAGCGATGCCTAACCAGAGCCAAAGTTACAGAGCTCCAGTGGGCCACTTGGAAGAGTTGGAACAACAGCTAATCAGCAGGTGTTCAAGGTCACACACCGCCACCAATTAGCAGCTGGGAGCCCAGTTCAGAGGGTATTGACTTCCTCTTTTAATTTAAATTTGTATTCAATTTTTCACATCAATCCAGAAAGAAAAGGTACAAACTAGACACACATATCAAAACATGTACACTATTGATTAAAGCCGTATACACGACATAAATCAAATATAACATTCCCATCGACCCGTTCTCCTCCCGACAGTAGGTATGGTCCTAGAGGATACAGGGTAAGTGTCTACAGTATGGGTCAATGGAGGGGCCTACATTCCTACATCAGATGAATACCACACATTCCATGGCGCCCAATGCTTATTAAATCTATCTATCTATCGCCCCGCCAGGAAGTGACAAAGCTCTTTCGTACTGGCAATGAATATGAACCAAGGATACTACATGGTGGATCGTAGGCAGGTCAGTAGTGCGCCACCTTCGTGATATGTTTAGTCTCGCGGCCAACAGCACATGAGAGACTACTGTTTGTATTGACTTCCTCTTTTAAAAGAGCTCTTTAAATGGCACAACGCAATACAGAGCTTGAAGCTTCAAATGAGCAAGAGCAGGCACGTGTACAGCTCATACAGCTACAATTGCTAAAATATGAGTTTTTCAGCACGCTCAGAAATTAAACTGTATATTATGTGCAGGCAATTTGCAATCAGCTGTCCGCTTCGGTGACTCCTGCTGCATGCCTGAAAAAGGTCTCTGCTGGTCTTAAATGGTGGACACCAGCTGCCATATCATCTGCCTGCCGCGTTCATGACAACAGCCCCTTTCGGAAAGAAAGGCGCCCTCGCTGCGGCTGCTCTCGGACGCAGGTGATGATGGTTTAAATTTGAAGCAACAGACTCCATTAGAAGGCTGAAGGCACAGAGTGATTCTCACACTGAACCAGAGCAAATTGGGCTCCTGCTGCTCTGAATAAGCTTGATGTCTCCGCTAATCCGCTCTAGAAGGGAATGGCGGTGAAATATTTAAGGACAGAGTTAAATATGAAAGAGGATGCTGTATGGCTTACCGGTTAAATTGCAGTAGACACGCACAGGTCCGAGAGGCCCGCTGCCATCCGAGTCAATGTAGTAGTAGTCGGACGGGTAACCTTTGTGCTTGACTATTCTATTAATTGGAATAATTGGAACATCAAATACATTAGCAGAAGTGTCACAATAAAATGTGGAATGCCCCATCCAATGGTTTCTATTCCTGTTCCGCAGCTTTCCTTTTGTCTTCACTTCACCTATACAGTTTAAAGAGTATGTATAGACTCTTTTATACAATAGGGAATGATTAAAACCCCTGTAACATTTATTTTTTTGGGTGGGAACCCCTTATAATGGTCACAACAGGTATACAGACTTGGAAACTCAGCACAGGGATGGTAGGAACCCCTCACAATGGGCACATTAGGTGTACAGACCCGGGAACTCAGCACGGGTATGGAGGGAACCCTTTATACTGGGCACAGCAGGTGTACAGACCTGGGAACTCAAAGCAGGAATGATGGGAACCCCTCATAATGGGCACAGCAGGTGTACAGACTCAGGAACTCAGTGAAGGGATGATGAAAGACCCTCATACTGGGCACACCATATGTACAGACCTAGAAACCAAGCATAGGGATGGTGGTGGTGCCCCTCATAATGGGCACAGCGGGTGTACAGACCCGGGAACTCAGCACAGGGATGGTGGGGGCCCTCATAATGGGCACATCAGGTGTAAAGACCTGCCTGGGAACTCAGCACAGGATGGTGGGAACCCCTTATAATGAGTACCGCAGGTGTACACCCCCGGAAACTCAGCTCAGGGATGGCAGGAACCCATCAAAATGGGCAAAGCAGGTGTACAGACCTGGGACTCAATTTCAACACTTAGTAAGTATGCAACTGATAAAGGGAATAGTAGGATAAATCTGCATACCATTGGTGGTGGTTGGGGGGGGGCACAATAAATATGCTTCCTTTTGGTATGTTAAAAATTCAATTAAGTGTCTTAAGTTATTTTGTTCTATCTATATAACTGTTGATCCTGCCTGGCTGGGAAGGGGACCTGATTTTTCTCTGCTGCAATATCACTTTCACATACAGAGGTCTCCTCCCCACACTGTGCCTGGGCAGTGAATGACACCAAGTTAGAAGCCGGTACTTACACTGCTTGCTTGCAATTAAAATAAATAAACACATTTAAGGTTGTAGTAATGATTACAGAACTGCATCAACTTGTATCTTTTATATCTGCCTGGAGTTCAGATTTAAACTGGCCATTAATGAATGCAAGAATAATTGCACAGCTAAAATCAGAGGATGATTCAGGCACAAAACTTTGTGATGGAGAGATGGAAAATTCCCCGACACGTGATGACTTAATTTGCACTAATAACTCTCAACCCTTGTTGAACAAACACTTGAGAAAGTGCTAAACATCATCAAGCATGTCGCAGCCTCTGTTCTACGCTCTTTAATGAGACATGTTTTATGGGTTTCAGCGCAATATTAATAGAGTAGTGGCTAATTAATTATTTACTAACATGACGGGCTGCCTGGAACTCATTTAAGGGCTGCTCACAGCTCTGCTCTAAATGTGGCGGGTTAAAAGTGCCGTACAGGGGCAGTTATGAGGCTTCGTAGTTGGGTTCCTGCCATTGCTTCCAATATGTTAAATCCTAAAAATGCATTCAGATACCTTAAAGGAGAACTATGAGTGGGGGGAGGGGGGGGTGCTTTTCACTCACCTCATAGTTCTAGCCGACCTGTGACAATGAGACTGTCACAGGTCGGCTCAGTAGATCGGGAGGTGAGCGAACACATACCGTCGCTCGCTCACTTCTCGATCCTGTCCCTGCAGAGAGCCGTGACAGGATCGAGAGGTGAGCGAACGCCGGTATGTGTTCGCTCACCTCCCGATCTACTGAGCCGACCTGTGACAATGAGACTGTCACAGGTCGGCTCAGTAGATCGGGAGGTGAGCGAACACATACCGTCGCTCGCTCACTTCTCGATCCTGTCCCTGCAGAGAGCCGTGACAGGATCGAGAGGTGAGCGAACGCCGGTATGTGTTCGCTCACCTCCCGATCTACTGAGCCGACCTGTGACAATGAGACTGTCACAGGTCGGCTCAGTAGATCGGGAGGTGAGCGAACACATACCGTCGCTCGCTCACTTCTCGATCCTGTCCCTGCAGAGAGCCGTGACAGGATCGAGAGGTGAGCGAACGCCGGTATGTGTTCGCTCACCTCCCGATCTACTGAGCCGACCTGTGACAATGAGACTGTCACAGGTCGGCTCAGTAGATCGGGAGGTGAGCGAACACATACCGTCGCTCGCTCACTTCTCGATCCTGTCCCTGCAGAGAGCCGTGACTGTTACTCACAGCTCCCTGCAGGGATGCCCCCCTCCCTTGTCCGATCCTCCAGCGCTGACTGTCGGAACGGACGGGGGAGGGGGCGGGTACAGCTGGCTCTGCCTATCTAGAGGCAGGGCCAGCTGTACCCGCCCCCTCCCCCGTCCGTTCCGACAGTCAGCGCTGGAGGATCGGACAAGGGAGGGGGGCATCCCTGCAGGGAGCTTCTACTTTTGTTCCCCATGGTCCCTGTGTGTGTTGTAAAGTAGTCACCGCTCCAAGCTCGCTCCCGGGATGGACCACAATTTAGTAAACTAGTAAACTTTTAGTAAACTAAACATGAGATTGTAGTTCATCCCGGGGTGGAGCTTGGTGCAGTGACTACTTTACAACACACACAGGGACCATGGGGAACAGATGTAGCCACCCTCCAGAAGGAAGGGCAGTGTCAGCACCAATTCAGCGATTAATAGAGGATCTACAGCCGAGTGTTCCCCCCCCCCTCCCCTGTCCGATCCTCCAGCGCTGACTGGCAAAACGGACGGGGAGGAGGCGGTTACACCCCCCTCCAGAAGGAAGGACAGTGTCAGCACCAATTCAGCGATTAATGAAGGATCTGCAGCCGAGTGATACACAAATAAGATACATTGTTGTTCATTTTCAAGGTACTTGAATGTATTTTTAAGATTTAACACCTAAATTTAGTGTCACTTTAACAAAACATCTCATTGTTCGTGACAGTTTTTTCACCTCCCTAATGAGTCCTACCTGGAAGCACTGTGAAATGTTTCTCTCTCTAACGAGTATACTGAGACTCCTAATCACGGTTATAATTAATATCTGGAAGGCTTTCCTTTCTCAATATGACTCCATGTCCAGAGGCTGAAGGAAATCATCACCTCCATACTGCCTCTCCTTCCATGCAATTGTTAATGAACCGATCAGATTTAATGGGGTGTCACTATACGGTATAGTTCCTGTTTACTTAGAACTGCGCACTGCCTCAAAAGTCACGCCATTGGAAAGCGTCACTGTTTTCCTGCACAGAAAGTCATTCCTGGCATTTCTGAAAAGTAATCATTTCAATAAAATCAACCACAATGTTGAAGTGTTCTCGGATAATTTGACCGGCTCTTGATGGAAATTATAGCTCCCTGAAAGGTCACGTTTTACATAAGTGATGTCGAGGAACATTTCTAATAACCTTAGGAATATGCCTGTGCTGCTTATAGTAACCGGGATCAAGAATATTGCATTAAAGTGGAACTCCACTAGTGGTGTCTTGCGGATGCTCGGTAGAAGAATAAAAAAGGAAATTGTAAAGGTGCTAGGAACTATTCTTTTGTGTTTTTTTGACTCAGTTACTGTATGTGCTAGTATGTCTTTCAATGTGGACTTCTGACAGATTAATTCACTCACCAAGCATTCAGTGGCCACCAACCCTCTCTGCCAATCCCTCCACTGGCTTCCATCCCCTGCCCTTCTCTGCCAATCCCTCCATTGTCTTCCATCCCCTGCCCTTCTCTGCCAATCCCTCCACTGGCTTCCATCCCGCGCCCCTTCCCCCCTTCCCTGCCAACCCCCCCACTAGCTTCCATCCCCCGCCCCTCTCTGCCAATCCCTCCACTGGCTTCCATCCCCTGCCCTTCTCTGCCAATCCCTCCATTGTCTTCCATCCCCTGCCCTTCTCTGCCAATCCCTCCATTGTCTTCTATCCCCTGCTCTTCTCTGCCAATCCCTCCACTGGCTTCCATCCCGCGCCCCTCTCTGCCAATCCCTCCATTGTCTTCCATCCCCTGCCCTTCTCTGCCAATCCCTCCACTGGCTTCCATCCCCTGCCCTTCTCTGCCAATCCCTCCATTGTCTTCTATCCCCTGCTCTTCTCTGCCAATCCCTCCACTGGCTTCCATCCCCTGCCCTTCTCTGCCAATCCCTCCATTGTCTTCTATCCCCTGCTCTTCTCTGCCAATCCCTCCACTGGCTTCCATCCCCTGCCCTTCTCTGCCAATCCCTCCATTGTCTTCTATCCCCTGCTCTTCTCTGCCAATCCCTCCACTGGCTTCCATCCCCTGCCCTTCTCTGCCAATCCCTCCATTGTCTTCTATCCCCTGCTCTTCTCTGCCAATCCCTCCACTGGCTTCCATCCCCTGCCCTTCTCTGCCAATCCCTCCATTGTCTTCTATCCCCTGCTCTTCTCTGCCAATCCCTCCACTGGCTTCCATCCCCTGCCCTTCTCTGCCAATCCCTCCATTGTCTTCTATCCCCTGCTCTTCTCTGCCAATCCCTCCACTGGCTTCCATCCCCTGCCCTTCTCTGCCAATCCCTCCATTGTCTTCTATCCCCTGCTCTTCTCTGCCAATCCCTCCACTGGCTTCCATCCCCTGCCCTTCTCTGCCAATCCCTCCATTGTCTTCTATCCCCTGCTCTTCTCTGCCAATCCCTCCACTGGCTTCCATCCCCTGCCCTTCTCTGCCAATCCCTCCATTGTCTTCTATCCCCTGCTCTTCTCTGCCAATCCCTCCACTGGCTTCCATCCCCTGCCCCTCTCTGCCAATCCCTCCACTGGCTTCCATCCCGCGCCCCTCTCTGCCAATCCCTCCATTGTCTTCCATTCCCTGCCCTTCTCTGCCAATCCGTCCACTAGCTTAGATCCCGCGCCACTCTCTGCCAATCCCTCCACTGGCTTCCATCCCCTGCCCTTCTCTGCCAATCCCCCCACTGGCTATCTCTGCCAATCCCTCCATTGGCTTCCATCCCCTGCCCCTCTCTGCCAATCCCTCCACTGGCTTCCATCCCCTGCCCCTCTCTGCCAATCCCTCCATTGGCTTCCATCCCTCACCCTTCTCTACCAATCCATCCACTAGCTTCCATCCCCTGCCCCTCTCTACCAATCCATCCACTAGCTTCCATCCTGCGCTCCTCTCTGCCAATCCCTCCACTGGCTTCCATCCCCTTCCGCTCTCTGCCAATCCCTCCAGTGGCTTCCATACCCTGCCCTTCTCTGCCAATCCATCCACTGGCTTCCATCCCCTGCCCCTCTCTGCCAATCCATCCATAGCTTTCATCCCACAACCTTATCTGCCAATCTCTGCACTGGCTTCCATGCTCCTTGGGAGGAGTCATGCAAATAATTAAATTCCTCGATGGGTGAGTGTCCATCTGGAGAAGTCCCCTCCTCTCTCCTGACACTGTCGGGCTCTTGGTCCATGAACGAGTGCCCGACTTTTTAGAGGGGGTGACACCAGAATGACTGTCAGTCATTTTGGTGTCACCCCTCCAATGGTGTCACCCGGCTGTGGGCCGCACCCCCGCGCCCCCCTTGTGACCCCATTGGGTGGAGTTTGACCTCAAGAAGGCAGTAGCGCATCCACAGAGAAGCATCTTACATGCCTGATGAGGCATTTCATTAAAATATAGCCTGAGGCTAAAAATTCATGGCAGCTTTTGTTAGCGCCATACCCGACTGATCACTAATCACTTCATCAGTTCATTCTATATGGAGTTTGGACTGAAAACCTTGGAGAAATTTCATTTTTTTAGTTAGTCCCGCAGATTAGCGACACAACATCCAGCATTTGGCTGCGGAGTTTGCCAAGTTTGTCCTAGTCACAGTTTAGCCGCTAATCTTTCCCCACATGGCCAAATTTCCTGTAAAATAACAGATGGATGATGGCGGCCGCCAATTGTTTCATTACCGGCTTTGGCTTAAAAAATATAAAAAAATACACCTTTATTAAGAGAGTCAGGAAACGCGTACTTACAGCTATGGCAAGTGGCGTCGGCGTAGCCCGTGTCCCCGCAGTCGCAGTGGAAGGTGCTCCAAGTCTGCGAGCACGTTCCGCCATGTTCGCAGTGATTTGGCAGGCATCTGTTGGAAACAAAAAAAAACAAGAAAGTCCACAGAGTCTGGTTGGTGAGTGTCACAGAGAAGCAGCTGAGAGCCGCTGAATGCAAAAAAAAACCGACTTTCCAAATGAGGCCGACAGTTAATTAGCTGCGGAGAGACTGAAAGGGATCTGAGCAAATCAATAATTTCAAATGCTGGATACTCTTGAAATTGATGAACCAGATACAGCAAATTACTAAACAAAAGTCAACCGCTCTCACAAAAGACGCTCGCTTCAGACTCAATTACAAAACCCGGTTTTATTTATTTATTTTACTTATTTTTATTTATTTTTTTGCCAGCGGAATATCAAACTAGAGAGAGAACACGCTGGAAGCGAAATAATGATTTTTTATAAACATTTGCATAACAAAAAGAATCTGTGAATACATGTATTTTAATCAGCGCTCGTTTGTTTAATTCTGTGAGCTGATAGACTTCTGCATGTGGGGAAGTCGGAACGGTAATTAATGCGAGGCTTTCATTAGACAGACTGGGAATACATGACTTACAGCTAGTCATATCTGAGTCATGTTACACGATGTAGCAAATATGAATAATTAAGAAAAATAAAGAGAATATGACAATACACAATAGATATAGAGAGATAGAGATAGATAGAGATAGAAATATAGAGAGATATAGAGATAGAGATATAGAGAGAGATAGAGATATAGAGAGAGATAGAGATATATAGATATAGAGAGAGATAGAGATATAGAGAGAGATAGAGAGATATAGAGATAGAGATATAGAGAGAGATAGAGATATAGAGAGAGATAGAGGTATAGAGAGAGATCGAGATATAGAGATATAGAGAGAGATAGAGATAGAGATATAGAGAGAGATAGAGATAGAGATATAGAGAGAGATAGAGATATAGATATAGAGAGAGATAGATATATAGAGAGAGATAGAGATATAGAGAGAGATAGAGATATAGAGAGAGATAGAAATATAGAGAGATAGAGATATAGAAATATTGAGAGATGGAGATATAGAGAGATAGATTCAGAGAGATGGAGATAGAGATAGAGAGATGGAGATAGAGATATAGAGAGATAGAGAGATAGAGAGATAGCGATAGAGAGATAGCGATAGAGAGATAGAGATAGAGATATCGAGAGATATAGAGAGATAGAGATAAAGAGATAGCGATAGAGAGATAGAGATAGAGAGATAGAGATAGAGAGATAGAGATAGAGAGATATAGAGAGATATAGAGAGATAGAGATAGCGATAGAGAGATAGAGAGAGAGAGAGAGAGAGACAGAGAGATAAAGGGATGGAGATATAACTACAGATTGACGGAGATAGAGAGATAAAGAGATAGAGAGATGGAGATACAGAGATAGAGAGATGGAGAGTCAGAGATAGAGAGATGGAGATATAGAGAGATAGAGAGATGGAGAGTCAGAGATAGAGAGATGGAGATATAGAGAGATAGAGAGATGGAGATACAGAGATAGAGAGATGGAGATATAGAGAGATAGAGAGATGGAGAGTCAGAGATAGAGAGATGGAGATATAGAGAGATAGAGAGATGGAGATACAGAGATAGAGAGATGGAGAGTCAGAGATAGAGAGATGGAGATATAGAGAGATAGAGAGATGGAGATATAGAGAGATAGAGATAGAGAGAGATCCCTACCATTAAATAAAAGCCTTCATTAGACAAACTGGGTATAAGAGACTTACAGTTAGTAAAATATAAATTATGTTCTACAATGTAGCAAATATGAATATTAAAGATCACAGCAGTATCTATACACAAGATAGACAGACAGATTACTATACATATGCTTTAAAATCTGGAGCCAAGAAAGGTTTAGAGGAACCTGGCCTTGGGGCAGCAGAGAGAGTAAACCCGGCCCTGTATACATGGACTTTATTCTATAAAAGTGCCGTGATGGGATCGGGATCCTTCCAGTCCATTATCAGTATATAGTAAACTCAATTTTCGGTGCTGTTGTGATCTGCCGCTCCAAACATATGAGGAGCCAGTGCCCGCTGTAGATATTTTGTTTGGTGCCGGAATCTCGGCGCTTCATTATTTAGTCTTTGGGGCCAACATAAGCAGCTGCCCCAGACTTCCATGCATTTTATAAAAATCAATCGGCCTCTGATCAGATAATGGCGGTGTAATTACATTGCAGATTTTAATGAGCATATAATATATTACGGAAGGTAGAGGATGATATGCAAAACCAGCCGTCAATCTTTGGAAATTAATTCCTTTGCTTTCATTGGGGGGGTTTTCTGGGTCACACATTTTGGATAGTCTTCTTGTTTTGAAACCTTTAAGAGACACTAAACTCAGGAGTTAAATCTTAAAAATATATTCAAGTACCTCAAATCTAAACAACAATGTATCTTATTTGTGTATCACTTGGCTGTAGATCCTCCAATCATCTCTGAATTGGTGCCGACACTGTCCTCCCTTCTGGAGGGGGGCTACGTCTGTTCCCCATGGTCCCTGTGTGTGTTGTAAAGTAGTCACCGCTCCAAGCTCCTCCCCCCGGGATGGACTACAATCTCATGTTTAGTTTATTAATTTGTATGGAGATTGTAGTCCATCCCGGGAGCGACCTTGGAGCGGTGACTACTTTACAACACACACAGGGACCATGGGGAACAGACATAGCCCCCCTCCAGAAGGAAGGACAGTGTCGGCACCAATTCAGAGATGATTGGAGGATCTACAGCCAAGTGATACACAAATAAGATACACTGTTGTTAATATTCAAGGTAAGCGAATGTATTTTTAAAGTTTAACTCCTAAATTTAGTGTCACTCTAACAAAACATCTCATTGTTCGTGAGAGTTTTTTCACCTCCCTAATGAGTCCTACCTGGAAACACGGTGAAATGTTTCTCTCCCTCTAACCAGTATACCAGTCACCGCTCCCAGCTTGCTCCCGGAATGGACTACAAGCTCACATTTAGTTTACTAATTTGTACTGAGATTGTAGTTCATCCCGGGAGTGAGCTTGGAAGCAGTGACTACTTTACAACACACACAGGGACCATGGGGAACAGACGTAGCCCCCCTCCAGAAGGAAGGACGGTGTCAGAGATGATTAGAGGATCTACAGCCGAGTGATACACAAATAAGTTACATTTTTGGTAATGTAAGAAAGAAAACCAAAACAGCGCTCTCTCTTCATGGAATACCGTCTGTTTATTAATTAAAACAAAAAGGTGAATTCCTATCAGATTTTCTTTAAATCGATTTGAATTCCAGCAAAGTTTACACATGACTGAATAGAACAGAAAGTGGGGGGAAGATCACTTCATACATGTGAAGACTTTTCAGGTGATAATGAGACGCCTCCACCTCATGAACACGGCAGATCGCGGCTTTAACAATTAGTCTCTATGTTAATTTAATTTATTTCCAAAGATTTGAATAGATGTCCACGAGCTGGTTCAGAGGGCTGCTGAGCAAACTCAGTGCAATTATCCTTTTGTTAAATGTATGATGAATTCCGAACAAACAAGGAGAAAAAAAAAAAAAGAAATGTGAAGATTTTTTTGCATATTTAAATGCGGAATTTTTAATAGTTACGCGGTTTTGCACGCGTTTGTGGCTACACTACAGTCTTTTGGGGACAGAACGTGCTGAAATTTGCCAAAAAAGATGAGCAAGTACTTTTTCCCACATTTTTTGTGGGAAAGTGATCAACCACATCAAAGTGATGATTGGATTGGGGATAAAGATCAGAAGGTGGGCGGATGGAAGGCAAGCTAGATGGCAGCAACCGATCAGCTTAAAGTGTTTGTCTATTTTTGCACCGAATTGGGATAACATGTACTTAATAGTTGTTTTTTTTCTCTGTGGGGGGGGCTCAGGAGGGGGTTGGGAAGGACAATGTTTGCCATAAATGCAACTAACTTGGCAAAAGGTTAATAGCCGCAAGTTATCTGGGATCTGCTAAGGTCTATGTTGGTGCAATGTTTGGTCCATGTGAGAAGTAAGGGGTTAACTGGAGCTAGTAAAGAAGTAAGCCGAGTGGTACAGTCCATCCAATCCTTAGGAAGGGGAGTGACTTCTCACCAAAATGCGTAGATTGACGCCTGAGACTTCCACTCACCACCATCCACATGCGCGGCTCTGTCTGTAGACTTGTAACCTTCTCTCCTTGCATTCCTACCGAGAATGTCAGCAGAGTATCACCCTCTCACCCCGGACTATGATTCCACTACTGGATTTAAAACTTTTCATCCTGGATCCTCTCCCTATTCACTCCAGATAATACAATGGTAACAGCAGGGGTGTCCCTAGCTTAATCACCACCTGAGAGGGGTTGGGGGGTGTTGGTGGTGCATGCTAACGGAGTGGATCATCTCTCCACCTTGATCTGTCCTAACCAGCTTAGTGACATCACTGGTTGCCAGGAGCCAGGCGGGTATCTGGCCATTGCGTTCCAGTTTGCTAAGAGCTGGATGGGGAGATGAATATGGCCCTTACATATTTCCCCGCCTGCCTCTCAGCAACCTTGGGCACTCTAACTGGAAAGGGGGCGGGGGGGGGGCAGGCACGCTGCAAACATTGTGTAGCATAGCATGGCCATGCCGCTCTGCCTAATGCCCATCTGCCATGTGACCCAAAGACATGCCCCTGTATGTTGATTTAAACTGAAAGGGTCATACACATCTCTTTCCAACCAGCTCTTAGCAACCTAGGACACCCTTACTGGCATTCCAACCAGCTCCTGGCAACCAGTGATGTCACCGGTTGCTAGGAGCTCTGTGGGTCGCTGCCTTTTATCCCTGGCCCCTCAGGTGGCAAAAAATCTAGGGGTGCCCCTGTAGTTAAGGATGCATTTCACACAGTGCAGTTTTTTGTATTTTGCATGCTGCACTTTAGCACCCTCAAGGCATTAAAATATGTTGCAATGCACATAAATCTCACAAAAACTTACTCAAAAACTCATCTTAAACCACGCCGACTTTTTAGGCACAGAGGTGAAACTGGCCCCCGTAAAGCAAAAGGGAAACAAAATAATTATCTGACGATCCCAAACGAGCATCTCAGAAATTGGATTGCAGTGGCTGTAAATAATAGCAGACGCTGTATGCCTCTGCAGTAACTGCAGTCTTGGAGCAAGGTGAGCTATTTGGAAACTCTTTACTGCCAGGCAGAGATATGAAATCTCTCTAAAGAGGAAAAAAAAAAATTGCACAAGGTGTAATTAAGTTTAATCTCCACTTTCCTGTGTACCTGTTCCTTTGATAAAGTTCGGAACACGCTGTGGATCAGAAATTGAATCTCGCTGAACTGGCAACAAATCCCTTAACTGCAGAAAATTTATTGTGCTTTCGCTGAAATACCCCAGACGCCGGATTTCTGCTCAGCCTGGGCCTATCCGAGGATTACTTCCAGAGGTTCCGGGTATTTATCAACTGAGCAAAACATCATGCTAATGCACAATATGACATTTACGCCACGGCTCTGAGCAATGTGAAGCCGGAAAATATGGATTGTATTAAAAAAAAAAAAAACAACAAAAAAAAAACACAAGAGCATGCTTTTATGATTCTGTGTTTCTGGAATCTGATGTGCAATCTGCAGCATGTGTAATGTGGGCACAATACTCCCCACTAAAATATTTATAGGGATTATAGCACTGCTAGTCCATCTGAATAGAAGGTTTTAAAGGGCCTCTGTCCTAACAGCTGAGCAGGACCAGATTAACATAGGGGCTACTGGAGTGCCAGCTCCAGTCCCACCACTGGAAATAAGCCTGGTCGGCCAAAATTGCCTCGGTATGCCCGACGGCAATCTGTGGCAGCTGGGCTGAAGACAATCAGGTAGAGGTGCCGGCAGCTCTGATCAGGCATATTTCGGTGGCCGCCTAATTAGAGAGCAGCCTCTGCTGCTTCCTATCTGACCGACCGATAGCACCAGGCCCATGATGTCCTTCAACTGGCCCTGCAGCTGAGGCCACCCTCCGAATGCAGAGGCTGCCATTGACTGACTCCTTGAAACGCTGCTCTGTCTGGGAAAGTTAGCATCTGTGTAGGAGCAGGTCATGTGTCTACCCTACAGTCAGCATCTTCTTACACTCAAGCAATGGTCTTCCATACTTCGTAGAAGGCAACTTGTACAAATGCCTTTTTGCAGGCCCCCCACCTTTCTCTAGTAAGGCTGTAATGTTCATTGTCTAGGGGGTTATAAGAGAAAAACATACACATTTAATTCATTGACGGCACTTTGCTCTGCTCTCCTGCGTTCTTGCAGTGTGAACAGACCCTCCACATCCTCGCATACACTGGAAGAATGCTGGCCCTGCATTGTACAGTACATGATGATATAGGTAAAGGATCGATTACACGAGCAGTGAAGAAGAGAGACTTCGTAGTTGGTGGGGAAGAAGCCTGCATGAGCGAGGAATAAGTATATTTCCCCACCATAGCCCCCCTAAACAAGATCCCCCATAGACTAAACAAGGTAATAAGAGCCATACTGGGGAGGAGGGGAAGCTACCGAAAGTCTTTCTTACAAGCAGAGTTCATCTCACCTCCAACATGGCCAACAACTGGACATGATCATAATACAATTCTATTGCACTCTATACATAGAACACTACAACCTCCAACATGGCCGACCACTGGACATGATCATAATACAATTTTATTACACTCTATACATAGAACACTACAACTTCCAACATGGTCGACCACTGGACATGATCATAATACAATTCTATTACACTCCACTACACCCCCAACATGGCCGACCACTGGACTCCATCATAATACAATTCTATTACACTCTATGCATAGAACACTACAACCCCCAACATGGCCGACCACTGGACATGATCATAATACAATTCTATTACACTCCACTACACCCCCAACATGGCTGACCACTGGACTCCATCATAATACAATTCTATTACACTCTATGCATAGAACACTACAACCCTCAACATGGCCGACCACTGGACATGATCATAATACAATTCTATTACACTCTATACATAGAACACTACAACCCCCAACATGGCCGACCACTGGATGCCATCATAATACAATTCTGTTACACTCTATACATAGAACACTACACCCCCAACATGGCCGACCACTGGACGCCATCATAATACAATTCTATCACACTCTATACATAGAACACTACAACCCCCAACATGGCCGACCACCACCGTCTGATATGTTACCAGATAAAGAAACAAAACATATCTAGGCCGGCCAGCTCCGTCAGAAGCCTGTGATCCTTGCAGGATTGAGTGCCAGGGATACAATGGTGATGATATAGTTAATTCATACAAAACAAAAAAAGGTGTCTATACACTTGAAGCAAAACATTTTTCATTTCTCACCCCATGCCCACTTCATATAAACAATATCAAATTACCTGTCTCTTATGCCGCACATATCGATCTGCAAGTCACTGAAATTTCCCAGCATGCCGCGCTGAGCCAAAATGAGGTCCTTGGGCTGATTATCGATGAAGATGAGCCTCATGCATCCTTGGAATGAAGAAATCGGATTTACACAGTCGGACGGAGGATCCGGGCAGCCTGTGTGATAAGAGAGAGACACATAGTCTAATCAAATTTCATATAACACATTTATGTATTTATTTTATGAGCGTTATTGATGGATGACCCCGAAGGTCTTAATATTCCCGATGTCTCCTTTTATTACATAGGCCCCATCATAGAGGAACGTTCAGCACGACTTTTGGTGCACTCTTATTGTTTGTGCCGATGTGTTCATTGCCGGCCAAATATATTTTATTTACATTCCTTTATTGCTTTATTCTGTTGCCTGAGGGAGTCCGCAGAACCGAAAGAATGAAGAAAGTTCATTTCATAGCAGCCGAGTTACAGTGTCAGTTCACCTCTGGACCGCAGAAGATTGCTTTTATGCAGCAGGTAGATACAAGCCTGATGTTCAGTGTATATCACCCAATGGCATTTTATATCATTTATATGATGGCGCTGGATCCATTTGAGTTAATTTGTTGTTTAAAGTTTGTAACTACTTATTCTCTCGTCTCTCTCTCGTCTTTTCTTTTCTCTCAGTCTGTCTCTCTATTTTTTCACTCTCTTTTTTCTCTTTCGCTCTCTCTTTTTTGCTTTCTCTCTCTTCATATATAGAGCAATCTCTCCTTCTCTCTCTCATTCATATGATCTCTACCCTCTTCCTCTCTCTATATGCTGTCTCTTTATATATACATATGCACTCTCTCTCTCTCTCTCTCTCTCTCTCTCTTTCTCTCCATATATGCTCTCTTACTTTCTTTCTTTCCCTCTCCATATACATATATATATATATTTTTTTTTCACATGAACTTTATTAGCATTCCGGTGTTAGTCCGTAGGGTTCAATATTGAGTTGGCTCCGCCCTTTGGCGCTTCAGCTTCAACTCTTCTGGGAAGGCGTCCGCAAGGTTTAGGAGTGTGTCTATGGGAATGTTGGACCATTTGTGAGGTCAGGTACTGATGTTGGGGGAGATGGCCGGGCTTGCAGTCTCCGCTCTAATTCATCCCAAAGGTGTTCTATGGGGCTGGGGGTCAGGTTAGTCAAGTTCCTCCACCCCAAACTCCCCCATCCATGTCTTTATGGACCTTGCTCTGTGCACTGGTGCGCAGTCATGTTGGAACAGGAAGGGGCCATCCCCAAACTCCTCCCACAAAGTTGGGAGCATGCAATTGTCCAAAATGTCTTGGTATGCTGATGCGTTAAGAGTTCCCTTCACTGGAACTAAGGGGCCAAGCCCAACCCCTGAAAAACAACCCCCCCCACCACCCCCCATAATCCCCACTCCACCAAACTTTACACTTGGCACACTACAGTCAGGCAAGTACCGTTGTGGCAACCGCCAAAACCCAGACACGCCCATCGGATTGCCAGACAGAGAAGCGTGATTGGTCACTCCAGAGAACACGCCTCCTCTTCTCTAGAGTCCAGTGGCAGCGTGCTTTACACCACGGCATCCCACGCTTTGCATTGTACTTGGTGATGTAAGGCTTGGGTGGAGCTGCTCGGCCATGGAAACCCATTCCATGGAGCTCTCTACGCACTGTTGTTGTGCCAATCTGAAGGCCACATGGAGTTTGGAGGTCTGTAGCTATTGACTCTGCAGACAGTTGGCGAATTCTGCGCACTGTGCGCTTCAGCAGGCGCTGACCCCGCTCTGTCATTTTACGTGGCCTACCACTTCCTGGCTGAGTTGCTGTTGTTGCCAGTTGCTTCCACTTTGTTATAATACCGCTAACAGGTGACCGCAGAATATTTAGTAGCAAGGAATTTCACGGGACACCTGAATCCAATGATTTGGAGGGGCCCAATACTTTTGGTAATATAGTGTATATATATTATCTCTCTCTCTCTCTCTTGGCTAAAAGAGAGGAGGGACACCAGCAAACATCCATTCACTGATCTCCTCCCTGCTAAATGAACCCGAAAGTAATGATAGTTTTGTCACTTCCGGTTTCTAATTCCTGATCAAGCATGACATGGCCTTCATCAGCTTCATTGACGTGCAAAGGTGACATCATGTAGACCTCTAATGTCTACTTGAAGAGAATCACCACAAAAGTCCTATCACATCGGGGGCTTGTGATATCACATGTTAGGTATCCCCACACACGCTGGACAGAGAACAACAATTCTAGGGCCGCTATTCACAGGTAACTCTAGATGGATGACTTGTAAAAGCTTTTAAAGCGGCACCTACAAACAACCTTGGCCATCGTTGTTTATTTGACATTATTATTATTATATAGGATTTATATAGCGCCAACAGTTTGTGCAGCACTTTACAATATAAGGAAGACATTACAGTTACAATACAATACAAGACAATATGGTGAGGAGTGCACACAGTTTTGAAGCTTGACGTGTTTGGTATCTATTTACTCGGCACAACCTCAACTTTTATATTTTGCCAATTGGGTAATAAACTGAGTTTATGTGCAAAATGAACTTAAGTGTATTTTTACAGAATATTTGTATTTGATAAACAGTTACCCTTATATAATGCAACATAAAAAGTTACAACTGCCACCATTTTATTCTACAGGGTCTCTGCATTTAGGAAAACTATACTATAGGACGTGTGTGTGTGCTGGTGTGGTGGTGGTGGTGGTGGTGGTGGTCGTGGTCGTGGTGGGTGTTAAGTAATCTTCAGGCCTAAAAATGTGCATTTTAACATGTGTTTTTTAATATTTTTTAAGTTAGAGCTTTGTAAATCTCAGGACTGGATGGACAGAAATGCAAATCCTCTGGCAGGTAAACCAGCTCACATATTATGTGATTCGTCTGTGTATTCAGCTTTAGGACTTTTCTCACCTCCGAAATAATACTGATATCCGGTGGAAATCCGGGCGGGGATGGTGACGTGGACGGGTGCCGTGGCTCCGTTGTCTAACGTCAGAGTGATTCGGTGTCTTCTAATGTTGATTGCCACAGTGTGCCATAAGCCGTCATTTAAAAAGCTACCTGGAAGATGAAAAGGAGTTTATTCCTGAACATTATATATTTTTACTTTTTCACTTGCATGAAAACAAGCAAAGTTAATGTGCCGAAGCAAACAAACAACAAGATAAAGCCTTTACGACGTGTGCGAGGAATGTTATGATGATGAGTAAAGTGCATTATATTGTGTCCAGTACAAAGTGGAAGCTCGGAGATAATGATGCTCCGTTCACCGCAAACCGCTTGTTCCAGTCATTTCCAATTACCGGCATCCTTCGCATTCTCACATACCAATACACATTATATCCTAATACAGAGGGGCGAGCTCGCTGCTCATGGGAACGTGTCCTCACTTAGGATTCATAGTTCTAACGTTGCTTTGTATTAATGTACTTTTGAAATCTTTATGTGGCGACCGCTGGAAATATTTTTCAATGGAGAACTATCGGCAAATCATAACAGCCGCCACTGGCAGTGCCTGGGGACAGTTATAGCCAATTAGAATTGCCCATGCATAAAAAATAATCATAATTGTGCTCGGTCTATTGTCTCTGACTGTCTGTCCTTTACAGTAAGGGAAGAGGTAGTGGGCGGGACTATCCTGCAGCTAGTGGAGGGTAGAACTATCTTGTGGCTGTTGGTGGGATGGACTATCCTGCTGCTGCTGTTGGGACATATTATCCTGTGGTTGAAGATGGGCCAGACTATCCTGTGGCTAGTGGTGGGCTGGACTATCCTACAGCTGGTGTTGGGTGGACCTATCCTGAGGCTTGTGGTAGGCAGGACTATTCTGTGGCTGGTGATGGACAGGGCTATCCTGTAGCTGGTGGTAGACCGGACTATTCTGTGCCTGCTGGTAGACTGGACTATCCTGTCTGTGGTGTGGTGGTGGGTAGGACTATCCTGCAGCTGGTTGTGGGTAGAACAATCCTGCGGCTGGTGCTGGGAGGGATTTTCTGCGGATGGTGGAGGGAGGGACTATCCTGCGGTAGGTGCTGGGATGGACTATCCTGCAGACGGTGCTTGGAGGGACTATCCTGCGGATGGTGGTGGGAGGGACTATCCTGCAGGTGGTGGTGGGAAGAAATATCCCACAGCTGGTGGAGGGCAGGACTATCCTGCGGCTTGCAAGTGTAAGATCCAGGCCACAAATAACTCGAACTCGAATGGTGTGGGGCCAGTGACTGATGGACATGCTAATAGCTTGTCCACTAGAGGAGACCACAGTATTGTTAACCCTTCCTCCCCAGCATGCTGTGCTGTAGTCCTGAACTTCAATATTCTTGTTTGCTGTGCTTGGAAGTTGCTTTCCCTTCCAGATGACCCCTCCATTCCATGATGTACATATGATGACCCCTCCAGTATATGATTTATATATGATGACCCCCTCCACTCCATGATTTATATATGATGACCCCTCCACTCCATGATTTATACATGATGACCCCACCACTAGATCCATGATTGATATATGATGACCCCACCACTAGATCCATGATTGATATATGATGACCCCACCACTAGATCCATGATTGATATATGATGACCCCACCACTAGATCCATGATTGATATATGATGACCCCACCACTAGATCCATGATTGATATATGATGACCCCTCCAGTCTATGATTTATATATGATGACCCCACCACTCCATGGTTTATATATGATGACCCCTCAACTCCATGATTTATATATGATGACCCCTCCAGTCTATGATTTATATATGATGACCCCTCCACCCCATGATTGGTATATGATGACCCCTCCACTCCATGATTGGTATATGGTGACCCCTCCACTCCATGATTTCTATATGATGATCCCAATCCAGTCCATGATTTATATATGATGACCCCTCAACTCCATGATTTATATATGATGACCCCTCCAGTCTATGATTTATATATGATGACCCCTCCACCCCATGATTGGTATATGATGACCCCTCCACTCCATGATTGGTATATGGTGACCCCTCCACTCCATGATTTGTATATGATGATCCCCATCCAGTCCATGATTTATATATGATGACCCCTCCAGTCCATGATTTATATATGATGACCCCTCAACTCCATGATTTATATATGATGACCCTTCCACTGCATGATTTATATATGATGACTCCTCCACTCCATGATTTATATATGATGACTCCTCCACTCCATGATTTATATATGATGACCCCTCCAGTCCATGATTTATATATGATGACCCCTCCAGTCCATGATTTATATATGATGACCCCTCCAGTCCATGATTTATATATGATGACCCCCTCCTGTCCATGATTTATATATGATGACCTCTCCACTCCATGATGTGTATATGATGACCCCTCGAGTCTGATTTATATATGATGACCCCTCCAGTCTATGATTTATATATTGTGGCCTCTCCATGTGTTGTTATAACTAAACTACATTCGGTGGATATAATTGAACATATTGCCTTCGAGTGGTGCAGAATGTCAGAAAGTCATCATAGTAATAGGTTACGAAGTATCTCCGGAGGATCCGGTTTTCGTGGAGTTCTTTTCCTGCCAGTTAGATTCTTTCTTATGTAACTGGCCTTGTCTGACATTCGCTCATTCCTCGTCCTTCATCCATTGCTCTGGTTAGAGCCTTAGATTTCATGTTTGGTGATCCCAAACTCTATACAATATGCTGTGATCCACACGGGGACCCCATTGTATGAGCACAGCTCATGTCCGTTCCTTTGAGGAACCTCTCATGAACTTGACAGCCAAATTACAAGTAACGCCTTTGTGTGTCACCGAATCCTCCATCCTAATCCTTCTTCTAAATCTCATAAGTACAGAAGTCATTGTGCTGCGTTCATGTCGTCTATAAATCTTCCAGGGTAGGCAACAATTACAAAGATTACAGCTGAACTCCGGGGTCAGCAAATATTGTCCTTGTACAAGTCATGTGCGTTATTCCTTGAATCTTGGTGGTTAAATAAAGGACTGAAGGGAAGGATTGAGGTCTGATACAAGACTGAAGGAAGGATAGAGGTGAGATACAAGACTGAAGGGAAGGGCAGAGGTCAGATAGAAGACTGAGGGACAGAGGACAGATAGAAGACTGCAGGGAAGGACAGAGGTCAGATAGAAGACTGAAGGGAAGGACGGAGGACAGATAGAAGACTGCAGGGAAGGAAAGAGGTCAGATAGAAGACTGAAGGGAAGGACGGAGGACAGATAGAAGACTGAAGGGAAGGACGGAGGTCAGGTATAAGACTGAAGGGAAGGACGGAGGTCACATATAAGACTGAAGGGAAGGACGGAGGTCAGATTACCTGTGGTTATTGGAAGTATGTTGGGTAACTTCTCCTGAATCATCAGCAGCAACTTCCCAGAATACAGCTGGAGCAGGAGGAACCCGGAATCCCCGGCTAGCTTGGTAGATAACAGAAGACTGTCACTATTCCACGTCCGGAACTGGAAACTGACCGCCAGATCGTCCAGCTGTGGGGTGCCGGGCAGTAGGAGGAAGCTGGTGCTGGGGCTTGTAAAGGTGATGGGGACAATGTGGGGTTCAGAGCAGGAAAATGTGATGTTCCCCTAAAAAGAAAACACAAAATACACAAAATGATTTTTACTCAGTTGTTTTTTTGACCATCAGGAGAACTTCTTATTCTGGCTTTTTTTTAATACTCATTTCCGGACCGGAGCAAATTGAATTTCTGCTGTGGGCCTCTTTATATGGAAATAACAATGTACTTACTAAAGATAACAAAGTAACACATACTGAGACACGGAGCATACTGCCACTAGATGGACGCCAAGGTGCATAGCCAGAGTATAGCTGGACAATTCCATCAGCACTGCACTACCGCCACTAGATAAAGTCAAGGAGAGCCAGTGCCATCTAGTGGCAGTAGTGCCCTGCAAACATAATTTCTCCAGCATGGGTAGAAGATGTATTACTAATTGTTTTGGCCCACACAGGGTCCCCTGTCTGTGGGGTGCCTGTGGGGTGACTCACTGATGAGTTATCCTCAGGAAGAGGACCCAGCAAGGCCTTACTGCAGCCACCTAGTTGCAGTGCTTTGCTTTGCAAACGGCATTCGTTCAACACTGGGCAGAAGATTTAGAAATCAGCCCTCATAATGTCACATGGGTCAGAATTGTTTTAGGCCCTCAAAGGGTCCCCTTTCCTTGGGGTTGACTCGGTGACATCATCAAGGAGTTGCCCCGAAGAAGATGACCCTGCAAGGCCACGTTGCAGACGCTAGATGGCGATAGAGGAGCACAAGAGTTAACTATGCTCATGGGCACCATCCAGCAGCTGTAATGCTGAGCGAACCACATTTGCCCAATTGTTATGTATCAACCCCTTTAGGTTTCCTTGGAATGTTGGTCATTTCCATCCTTTCATTGCATTCCCTGTGAGCACCACCTTGAATTATATCTGGTCCAGCACTGGCAGGACTACCCAGATCCACACAAGATTTATTTTCCTTGTGAGCATACAGCTCAGCACAATCCCTTTTATTCCCCATTTCCATAAAAATAAATATATAATAATCCAAAAATCCAGATCGGCGACCGAACATCAAAGATTGTTACAGGCAGAAAGACAAATCGTTTTTGTTTTACATGCGAATCCTTTAGGAGGCTCAACGGCAATACCAGGAAACAAAAAGATAATAATAATAATAATACTACTACAATAAGATAGATTATGAATAGGGCTGGTAATGATTAACATTTTCATGTTCGATTAATCTAAATTTTTTTAAATCGATTAATCGATTAATTTCGACTAATTATAATGCACATACAGATCCAAATACATTGCCCTATACACATACAGCACAGCAATGAAGTAATAAAATGAACTAGGATCACACTAATCCAGCACGTTATTAATCTCACGTGCCCCACTCAATATGGCCGCCGCTTGAGTGGGGCAACTCAGAATAATAACGTGCTGGATTAGTGTGATCCTG
>NW_017307477.1:260600-312912 GCF_000935625.1 Nanorana parkeri | reverse complement strand
CAGCTATTTATGCAGAAATTCCACACTTAGCCCATAGACCCTCTATAGAACTTCCGAATCCCAATGCATCCAAATGGGTCCGAATCCCAATTTCCGTTTCACAATTTCGGATCCCGTACAAATTTTGCTCAAAAACTAAACTGAATTGGACATGTGACTTTTCTGGCCAATCAGATGTGTTTTTCGGTTTTGAATCCGAATTTACGTTACGGTAACATGGGAGCCATATACAGTGTATACATATAATACTAAAGCATTCCGGATCCGAATTTCTGAATTGCATTGGGGCGCTCCCGAATGCCATTCAGGTATGGAAGCCTTATACATATATTATTAAAGCTGAGGCTCTCAGACCGGAATGGCATTCGAGAGCTCCTACATGCAATTCAGAAATTTGGGAGCTCCTGAATACCATTCGGGTCTGGGAGCCTCAGCTTTAGTAATATATGTATATGGCTCCCAGACCCGAATAACATTCGGGATCCGAATTTCCGAATTGCATATGGGAGCTCCTTGCTCCCATATGCAATTCGGGTCTAGGAGAATGCTATTCGGGTCTAGGAGATTCAGCTTTAGTATTAATATCTGTATATGGTTTTCTGTGGTATTCGCAACAAATATTCGTAAACTTATCCTTAACCTTAACTAATGAAAACTCGGATTTCTTCCGAATCCGAAACCCGAACCGAAATTAATTTCGGACCCGGATCCCAAAATAAGGAAATATCCTAACCAAATTTTTCTGCGGCTTACATGTCTACTGGCAGGTAACAGAGTTCCTATATATGTTTTCAGCTGTTTTCCTGGAGTTCAGCTTTAAAGTCCCGTTCACACTAAGCGATGCGGGAACGCACATTTGAATCCCGAATAACGAAATATCCGTACCGAGCCGATGTTTCCCGGAGCTTACATGTCTATTACATTGTTCGGATGTGTCTCCTTCATCTCCTGATAAATCTGTGAGAATACATTTCTGACATGTTACAATAGTTACTTTGTTTCATCCTGCACTTGTTCTTTCTTTTCTCTGTGCGGAGAATCTGAAGTCAAGCGGTCTCAGAGCTCGTTAGGAATAGCGGTAAAAACGTTTAGAAAGCAGCGCTAATGTCATAATGAACCAGCGACGGCTATAATACCTAGCGATGGAATACAATATCCTGTCACAATCTTCGCAGGGAAGACGCAGAGCTCGAATATGATATATATTGTCACGGCGGACGGCCACGAGGACCGAATAATAACTCTCAGACGGATTTCTCAGACCGGCGACGTGTCACTTTGCTGCATCTGCAGTGTGATCAGACATTTGTTAGCCTGAGTTATTTTCAGCTGTTGTATTTAATGATGTGGAGATGATGAGCTATCAGATGTGCGTCGTCTCTGATATTGAGGTTATCGTTCTGCGGAGAATGTTTCCTTGTTCCTAATTACACTGCAGGATTACACTGACTGATGATAATAATGCATACAGACAATATTACTGTGTGTTATGGAGCCGCACCGCTCTAACCGGAGGCTCACGGCCCGATCGGTCAGAACGGCTCTGGAGGCGGGATTAGAATTGATAATGTGAAGATATATATTCCTAAGTGATACCGTGATGCTGTACTCTGATCTGATCGGGAAGTAGGGCGGCTCTTAAAGAACAACTAGACTTTCAGTAAAGCTGATCTTTAAATCTCCTCCACCCCCACCCCAGCAACTTATCTTAAAGTGACACTAAACTCCGGAGGTCAACCTTAGATCATATCAAACCTTACAAATACATTCAAGTACCGTAACTATTAACAACAATGAGGGGATTTATCAAAACTGGAGCGAAAGCTGATTGGCTGCCATGGGCAACTGCTCCAAAATCTGTCTGCTCCAGTTTTGATAAATTCCCCCCAATGTATCTTATTTGTGTATCACTCGGCTGTAGATCCTCCAATCATCTCTGAATTGGTGCTGACACTGTCCTTCCTTCTGGAGGGGGGCTACGTCTGTTCCCCATGGTCTCTGTGTGTGTTGTAAAGTAGTCACCGCTCCAAGCTCACTCCCGGGATGGACTACAATCTCATGTTTAGTTTACTAATTTGTACTGAGATTGTAGTCCATCCCGGGAGGGAGTTTGGAGCGGTGACTACTTTACAACACACACAGGGACCATGGGGAACAGACGTAGCCCCCCTCCAGAAGGGAGGACAGTGTCAGCACCAATTCAGAGATGATTGGAGGACCTACAGCTGAGTGATACACAAATAAGATACATTTCTGTTGATAGTTAAAGGAGAACTATGAGGCGAGTGAAAATCACTCAGCCTCATAGTTCTATCCGACCTGTGACAATGAAACTGTCACAGGTCGGCTCAATAGATCGGGAAGTGAGCGAACACATAGCGTCGCTCGCTCACTTCTCGATCCTGTCACTGCAGAGAGCCGTGACTGTCACTCACAAATAAGAGACATTTTATAGGGTGGTTACTTTTGTTCCCCATGGTCCCTGTGTGTGTTGTAAAGTAGCCACCGGTCCAAGCTCGCTCCCGGGATGGACTAAAAATCTCAATACAATTTAATAAACTTTCCTGTTCCACCATGACTGTCCCCTGTGTACAAATCCAGCTCCATAAGGGTTTTTTTCACGCCAAATGCAGACCAAATCTGCATGAGTTTCTGCACATGCAGTGCAGTGTGTTTTGCTGCATTTTTGCCACGTTCCGGGCCGTTGTTGTTTTGTTTTTTTTAGCCTAAAATGGGCTTTCAGTGCGTTCCAGGGTGTTTGCATGCATTCCAGAGCAGGAAAAATAGGGCTTGCTGCAGTTTTTTTACATGCTCTGGATCTGAACGCTGCGGTGGGAACTAGAGCCTCAAATACCATTGGAATACATTGCACGCAGTTTTGATCCGTTCTGTAATTGCTCGGCATCTGCTCCGCGCTTGGTGTGAACTAGCCCAAAGACATGGTTTGACCAGTCTGGTGTGGAGGAACTCGAGTGTCCTGAACAGAGTCCTGACCTCAACCCTACTAGACACCTTTGGGATGAACAGAAATGCTGATTGTGAGCCAGGTCTTCTCATCCAACATCAGTACCTGACCTCACAAAAGGACACTAATTCCCACAGACAACCTCCAAAATGTTGTGGAAGCCTTATCAGAAGAGTGAAGGACGTTATAACCGCTCAGGAGGACAACTCCATATTAATTGCCATGGGGGGAGCAACTTCATATTAATGGCCATCTTTTGGAATGGGATGGCCAAGAAGCCTTTATAGGTGATGGTTAGGTGTCCACAATCCATTGACTATATAGCGTAGCTAACCAAATAAACAAGGATTAAGGATACATTTATCCTTGACTCGGACCTCACCTTTCTTCCCCACATCCAATCACTATCCAAATCCTGCCGCCTTCACCTTCGTAACATCTCCAAAATGCGCCCCTTCCTCACCAAAGAAACTGCAAAAATACTCATCCACTCCCTTGTTATATCTCGTCTCGACTACTGTAACTCCCTCCTCATTGGCCTACCTCTACACAGGCTCCTCCCCTCTTCAGTCTATCATAAATGCTGCTGCTAGGCTCATCCACCTAACCAACCGCTCAGTGTCTGCAATCCCCCTCTGCCAATCCCTGCACTGGTTTCCATCCCCCACCCCCCTCTGTCAATCCCTGCACTGGCTTCCAATAGCCCAAAGGGTAAAATTCAAAATATTAACAACCACTTACAAAGCCGTCCACAACTCCGCCCCCGGCTATATCTCCAACCTTGTCTCCAAGTATCTCCCTAACCGTCCCCTCCGCTCCTCCCAAGTCCTCTTGCTCTCTAGCTCCCTTGTCAACTCCTCCCATGCTCGCATCCAGGACTTCACCAGAGTCTCCCCCGTTCTGTGGAACTCATTACCCCAACCTGTCCGCCTACTCCTATCTTCTACTCTGTCTACCTTTAGGCGATCCCTTAAGACTCATCTCTTTAGGGAAACATATCCAACCTAACCACTAAAATATCAAACTCTCAAACAATTCATCCCCACACAGCAGCTACCTCCTCACGTATCACTTCTCCCTCCTGTTAGATTGTAAGCCCTCAGGGGCAGGGCCCTCCTCACCATATTGTCTTGTGTTGAATTGTATTGTGATTGTAATGTCTTCCTTATATTGTAAAGCGCTGTGCAAACTGTTAGCGCTATATAAATCCTGTATAATAATAATACAATGTATACTTTTAGGAGCAAATCAGTAGAAAAGAGCATTCAGAATATAAAATGATTTTCTGTTCTTTCTCCAGGACTCCTGGACCCACCCCGTGCACATTATTGTCAAATCATGAGTAATCCTTTTATATTCTACCTGACACGTGCTTGTCAATGACTAAAAGGTACACCATACGGGAAGTGGAATGGAACCACAGCAATGGACGGACAACACAGCCTCTCTTACCACGATGTAGATCTGAGGTTTGCGTCTCTTGGCCAGGTCGATAACATTCACTCCGTTGTAGTACAGGTTCTCGATGCAGCCGTGGAAATTCCGCTTCAGAAAGGCGCCGGGTTTCCCAGATACTGGAATTCCTCCAAAGCTGAACTTTGGAAAAGAAAAAAATCAAAACTTGGCTCATTCCTTTTACTTAACGGCACATTAAAATAAAACGAGAGCGGAGCGCAAATCACATTACAAAGACAGCTCGTCAGTCAAGACGAATACCTGTGCAACCACACTGCAAAATATTTATAAAGATGAATTCCCTGTGGGGACGCAATGTAGATTAAAGTGACATTAAACCCTCAGATTATTTAACATAAACCAATACTGTAATGTGCGCCTTACTGTAATCAATGGTTGTTTCCCTTCTCTTTGCTGCTCTTCCTTTTAAATCCTCATGTCTTCTCATGCTGGGGGAGAACTTCCCTTTGCAGCTGAGTGCCTCTTCCTGTAGTGCTGGCTCAGGTTGTGAACCTACACACAGACACCATGTATCCATTCCAGAGACAAGGCAGTCTGCTGCAAAACATTCAGTATACCGCAAGCAGCAGCTCGCTGTATACTGCGGTGTCTCAGTATATAGGGAGCTACAGCTCGCGGTATACTGAGCCTAGGGTGACGGGAAGACGCTAGTTTGTGTCCTCCCGTTACCCTAAGGAGAACTATGGGGGAAAAGACTTAACCCCATATTTCTCCTTTAAGGAAAACATTATGATACAGAATTACCACTTGAGGAAGCTGTAACCATTCTGTATTATGTGCAAACTCTTTAAGGAGGTTCGGACCCCTTTTGGCTCAATTGAAGATCAAGGTCACGTTTATATCTTTGCGGTGCGTTAACATGTGTAAGCTCGTGCGTTAACATACATTGCATTAGGGCAAACCTTTAGAACTTACCCTAACATGTCAAAAATTGGATGTGACACTTGCTTTAGTGCAGTGGTAGTCAACCTCGGCACTCCAACTGTTGTCAAACTATACATTCCATAAGGTATTGCAAGACTCTGACAGCAGCAGGCATGACTGCCAGAGGCAAAAGCATGATGGGATGTATAGTTTCATCATACCTGGAGTGCCATTGGCTTTCAGGTGGCCAGTGCGGGCTCTCGGGTGGCTAGTTCGGGCTCTCAGGTGGCTAGTTCGGGCTCTCAGGTGGTCAGTGGGGCTCTCAGGTGGCTAGTTTCCGGCTCTCGGGTGGTCAGTGCAGGCTTTCAGGTGGTCAGTGGGGCTCTCAGGTGGGCAGTACGGGCATTGTTCAGGGAAGCCTATCCCACCTCAACCTAACCGCTCGACCATAACGTTCTCAAACAATTCATCCCCACGAAGCTTCCTCCTCATGTATAACTTCCCCCTCCCTTTTTAGATTGTAAGCCCTCAGGGGCAGGGCCATCCTTACCATCTTGTCTTGAATTGTATTGTGATCGAAATGTCTTCCTTATATTGTACAGCGCTGCGCAAACTGTTGGCGCTATATAAATCCTGTATAATAATAATAATAATTGTAAGAATTGGGAGGGGGAGGGCCCAAAAAAAAATCTTGCACCAGGGCCCATTGTTCCTTAGGTCCGCCACTGAGTGCCAAGATTGCCTACCCCTGTCTTAGTGCATTAGGGTACCATTTAAAATAAATGGCACTGCAATGTAGAAGTGCAAATGGGCCCTATGCGCTATAGCTGCACTATGTAAGCTACCAGTTGCTAATCTTTAGTTCTGTCATGCTTATTTAATGGTTTCCACACTGTTACCACTAATCAGAATAAATACACAGATCCGACATTTGGATTTCCCCCGGGCCCCCGACTTCATTAAGACGCACGCAGTGGTCTTAAAAGGAGGTGCGCAACCTTCATATCTCTCTCTCCAGGTTTCCTTTAAAACCCACAGAGCATTTTTTTTTTTTCCACGAATAACCTAAAGTAATTTCTATTCCTTTGTCTGAAGTTCTCCTTCAGTACTTAAAATGGCAAAATACGGACCCTGGAACAATAACCATTTTCTTTTTCCGCTTTCTATATTAGCTCAAAGGTTAAAATATAAAAAAAAGGAAGAAATTTATTATTATTTTTATGCCGCAGAAATACGCAAAGGTCGTTGGGAAATTCGAGATAAAACGTAGCGATTTTATGCCTTTTATGGCGGCCCGTAAAAAGTCAAAAGCGCAAACACAATCTGGAGAGCGCGTGGCTATGTTATTAATTTAATGCGCTATAAAGTTTCAAGCATCTTTTGTTCTTTACTGCACGGTGACGTGTGAAGAGCTAGCCGGCATCGCGGGCCGTCGCTATCGCTCCGCCGTATGTTGGACGGATTTACGCGGCGTGGACGAGCAACTTTCTCGCGCTGAGATAGGTGAGAAAACATTTTTGACAAGCGCTGCCGAGACAAAAATAAAATCGCATTAACCTTGTTCAGAAGTAATTAGCGAGTAATATATCTGCGCTTAATTCCCAAACGTCCTCATTTGTGGGGCCGTGATAAATATGTTCTTGTCAAGTCTAATCCATATCATTGTATTTCCAAAACAGACAAAATGTACTAATTAAGCTCAAATTGGAGTTGCGTGTCGGCGGCGCGGTTTTTTCGCTGTGGCGCGATCATTCTAATCGCCTAATAAATAGCAATAATGCCGGTTATTTCCCTTTTTCGGGTGGTTTTATCGACCATCAAACGCCCTGAGATATAATTTAACGGAGGGCCGTAATCTTTCGGTGGGCTTTCGCCGCCGCGCGCAAACTTAATTAGAAATGTATTGCTCTAAACAAAATATTAACGGCGCCGGCTGCGTCGCAAATCTGATTCCTCGATATTATCCGGAGTATAAAAATTAGGCTGTGAAGCTCGCACGGGACTTTAGTTCACTTCCATAACGAAGACATAAAATGCCTGAAAAATTAAATCTGGCCGCTGATTCTGATCTCACGGCGGGTTTTTAATGGGGCAAAGCACACAGTTTTAATTTTTCGGAGCAAAACTTTGTTAAAGGAGAACTATGACATGAGTGATTTCCACTCACCTCATAGTTCTAAGCCGACCTGTGACAATGAGACTATCACAGGTCGGCTCAGTAGATCGGGAGGTGAGGGAACACATACCGTGTTCGCTCACCTCTCGATCCTGTAACGGCTCTCTGCCGTGACAGGGGGAGGGGCTGGATTCCCCTCTCCCCGCTCCGATCTGCCAGCGCTGACTGGAGGAACGGATGGGGGAGGGGGCGGGTACAGCTGGCTCTGCCTCTAGATAGGCAGAGCCAGCTGTCACTCACGCAGCTGGGCGGATCTCGTCATCTAAGTCGGGATCCGCTCTGGCTGCGGCGTCTCAGTATACCGCGAGCTGTAGCTCCCTGTATACTGAGCTTAGGGTAACGGGAGGACGCTAGTTTGTGTCCTCCCGTTACCCCAAGGAGAACTATGGGGAAAAACACTGACCCCATACTTCTCCTTTAAAAGAAAGAAAACAAGTTTGGTTGAGAACATTCTGCTTTTGTGTCGATATGATTGCACCAAGAACTGGAGCTCCTTCTCAGCCAATGGTCATCATCAATCCATTGGAACACAGAATGCAGCACCGGGGCCAATAGGACGGAAGAGCCCAGGATAACTTTAACTATACAGAAGGTGATCATATAAAAAGAGCCAGCGTGCCTTGGGGGGAGGATTGGTTCGCGGCAACCCCCCCTCCTCCCTTCATCCCTTCATCAGGGGTCAATGGAAGATAAAGACTTCAAGGATCTTAGGTCTTGTTTAGACCAGACACAGTGCGTTCCAGCCCAATTTTGTTCAGACTGAACCATGTACCATTCGGACCAGACCGGACTGCAGCCATTGATGTGCATTCAGGAAGAGATTTACTCTCTCCGCTGCCCCAAGGCCAGGTTCCTCAATGCACCCCCCTGTATGCAGGCTGCATACAAGTGATCTCCGCAACATCGCCGAGATCACTTGTACAAAACAAGCGGCGGCTTCCCCCGCTTTACATTTAGCTCTGCTTGCCCGAAAGAGGGCTAAATGTAGAAAATAACTACCCGCCCGGCACCTGGAACTGCATGACCCGGGCGTCGGGAGATATGAATTCCATACCCCTGTTGTCCCTCTACTCCCTGCTGCCTTGTGGGAAATCCGGCCCTGTGTGCATTGCGTTCCCATGCGGCCGATCGCATTGCAGCCGGAGGGCGTGGCTACAGTGCCATTCACTTCACACCCCCATTCTGCCCCACACCATCGCGGCAATGCGATGCAGTGTGTTCCAGCTAGAATCGGACCGGAACGCACTATGTCTGGTGTGAACAAGCCCTTCGAAGGAACAGTGGCCACAAACAGGGGTGATCCTAGCCTGTGGCGGAGAGGGGGCTGGGGTGCACCCTATCGGTTTAGGGGATGTTGGTGGCCTCCGCAGCATCTCACCCGGCCAGCTTTGGCTCCGGCTCTGGCCGGCGTCCCACCCAACTCTTGGCAACCAGTGACGTTACTGGTTGCCAGGAGCTGGTCGGAAACGCTGGCCAGAGCAACACAGGTTGCTAACAGCTGGGTGGGGAGATGTTTATGGCCTTTACAGATCTCCCTGCCCAACTCTTAGCAACCTGAGGCACCCTGGCCAGAAAGAAGGCGGCAGGCTCACTGCAAACATGGTGCAGCCGAGGGCCCATGATACTCTATTTGCTCCGCCCACGTGACCCAAAGAGATGGTGCCTAAGGCAAAAGCCTCAGGCTCTCTTACTATAGGGATGGTCCTGGCCACAAACATCTCTATTAGGTCTTAAATTAAGCTTTCCTCATGGAGTACTGGTGTATCAGCTGCCGAGCTTCCAATTGCCACTTAGCAATCCAAGCACATTGATGTTTTTTGAACCCTGGTGAAGGGGGAATGCTTTGGCCCCAAGACGGGTTGGCTGATTTTATTAACAATTACATTATCCTTTTGGTCCCATGCTCCTTTCTGCATTCCTATGCTTTGAGCTACAGTCAGGTACCCATTGAAGGAGGACTTCCTGTACGTCAGTCACCTATCCAGAGCTTGTTTGAAGTTTCCACACTGAGCTCATCTAACCCGGCCTCGCCCGTGTCCGCTGCCTGCTCACCCAGTTATCAATTCTATCCATGTTACCTTTGGGGCCCACCCCCCATAGACTTTAAAGTAGTAGTAAACTGTCAAACTTTTTTTTTTCAATAATGAATTTTTCTTGAAGAAGTTTTGCTTGTTATTCAGAATTGAGAAAGCTGGTCGGATGACCAGCAAAAAAGTCTTCAAGAACAATACAGCAAGTCTGGTTGTACTGACAGGTTCTACTCCTCCCCCACGGTATTGAAAACTAAAAAAAAAATGTAAAAAACAACTTTGGGCTGGATTTACACTTCACATTTATATTTCACTTTTCTCCAAATCTGACTTTTTCACAGAAGGCTAAAAAAAAAAAAAAATCTTCAATGACGCATCATGACCAAACGCACCTCATAATCGATGTCCAAGTTGTCGGACTCGCCCTTGGTGCGGAAGTGTTGAGTGTATTTGTCCACTGTGAAGTTGACTTGTTTGTTGAACCGATCTATGAGAACTGAATGCCAGTGCTGATCATCCAAGAGGCTTCCCAAGGTCACCATGGTGTGAGTGTTCGCAAATCGCAGCTTGGCGTCACCTGGGGAGAAAAAACGGGATTTGAGTCTGATAGCAGGAGGGCAACAAGTGTAATTCTCAAAGTCAGTACAGGACAATATTTAATGCTGACCTCCGGCCTCCCCTTCAGTCTTCTACCTGAGCTCCGGCCTCCCCTTCAGTCTTCTATCTGACCTCCGTCCTTCCCTTCAGTCTTACATCTGACCTCCGTCCTTCCCTTCAGTCTTCTATCTGACCTCCGTCCTTCCATTCAGTCTTCTATCTGACCTCCGTCCTCCCCTTCAGTCTTCTACCTGAGCTCCGGCCTCCCCTTCAGTCTTCTATCTGACCTCCGTCCTTCCCTTCAGTCTTCTATCTGACCTCCATCCTCCCCTTCAGTCTTCTATCCGACCTCCGTCCTTCCCTTCAGTCTTCTATCTGACCTCCGTCCTTCCATTCAGTCTTCTATCTGACCTCAGTCCTTCCCTTCAGTCTTCTATCTGACCTCCGTCCTCCCCTTCTGACTTATATCTGACTTCCGTCCTTCCCTTCAGTATTCTATCTGACCTTCGTTCTTCCCTTCAGTCTTATATCTGTCCTCCATCCTTCCCTTCAGTCTTATATCTGACCTGCGTCCTTCCCTTCAGTCTTGCACAGTTGTAGCGGCTCCTCCCCTCTTCCTCTGATTACACTGCACACTGGGAGCTCCTCACAATGTGCATTAGAAGCTGCAGCAAGTCATACAGAGCTCACCTCATTTCCTGGCTGGAGGATGTAAAAACATCATCTAATGCTTTCCTCACCAGGCTGACTGTCCCTGGCCCCGCCCCTTTCATTCATTGGATTTCAGTTCTTTCAATCATGGCGGCTTAGCATTACATACGGGTGCTACCAAAGCTTCCTGTTTTCAGACAACTACGTCTACATCCTGCCAGAGCCTCCCACCAACCCCTTTGCACAGGTCAAGAATATTTTTGCCCACAGTTCTTCTTCGTTCTGATTTAAGACCCAGTTACAGGGCCAGCAGGAAGGGGTTAATGATAAAAATTGATCTTTATGAAGAATGATACTGTTGATGCCAGAAATGTATTCATGTAGACGTGTAAAGTTACTAAATAGTCCAAGGTAAAGGATCAGGGGGACTCTGGGTAAGGGGCTCCCCGAGGCTCCATGCCTATGACACACACTATATTACCATCACAGATGCTGAATATTGTCAGTTATGTGATTTACACCGATCAGCCATAACATTATGACCACCCCCCTAATATTGAGTAGGTCCCCCTTTTCCTAAACCGTCCAGGCATGGACTCCACTTGAAGGTGTGCTGTGGTATCTGGCACCAAGCCATCAGTAGCAGATCCTTTAGGTCCTGTAAGTTGTAAGGTGATCGGCCTCCATGGATCGGACTTGTTTTTCCAGCACATCCCACAGGTGATCGATTGGATTGAGATCTGGAGAATTTGGGGGCCAAGTCATCACCTCAAACTCGTTGTTGTTTTCCTCAAACCATTCTTGAACCATGTGTGCAGTGTGGCCGGGCTCATTATCCTGCTGAAAGAGGCCACTGCCATCAGCGAATACCGTTTCCATGAAGGGGGGGGGGACGTGGTCAGTAACAATGTTTAGGTCGGTGGTACAAGTCACGTAACATCCACATGAATGGCAGGACCCGAGGTCTCCCAGCAGAACATTGCCCAAAGCATCATACTGCCTCCGCCGGCTTGTCTTCTTCCCATAGTACATCCTGGTGCCATTTCTTCCCCAGCTAAGTGACACACATGGACCCAGCCATCCACGTGATGTAAAAGTTAACGTGGTTCATCAGACCAGGCCACCTTTTTCCATTGCTCTGTGGTCCAGTTCTGATGCTCATGTGCCCACTGTAGGCACTTTTGTGGTGGACACGGGTTAGCATGGGCACCCTGACGGGTTTGTGGTTATGCAGTCCCATACACAGCAAGCTGTCATACTCTGTGTGTTCAGACTCCTTTCTATCAGAACCAGCATGAACTTTTTCAGCAATCTGAGCTCCAGTATCTCTTCTATTGGATCAAACTACACGGACCGGACTTCTCTCCCCACGTGTATCAATGAGCCTTGGCTACCCATGACCCTGTCACCGGTTCACCAGTTTTCCTTCCTTGGACCACTTTTGGTCGGTCCTGATAACTGCAGACCGGGAACATCCCACAAGAGCTGCCGTTTTGGAGTTGCTCTGACCCAGTCATCTAGCCGTCACAATTTGGTCCTTGTCAAAGTCGCTCAAATCCTCACACTTGTCCATTGTATCTGCTCCCAACACATCAACTTCAGGGACAAAATGTTCACTTCCTGCCTAATATATCCCCCTACTTTCAGTGATCAGAATGTTATGGCTGATCGGTGTATTTATATCACAAACTGCTTCAGTGTAAAAGTAAATACACAGAATATTTCAGTGCAGACTTTTACACTCACATTCAGGAATTTTATTATCGGCTAATTTACATAAAGGCAACTTATTGATGTATTGGTTCTTTTTGAGGGTTCATTAATATGCGACATCAAAAATAGGTTTCCCAGATTTGCATACAGTACGGCCATGTGACCCACTTCAGTAGAGTTAAAAAAAATTTCATCTGTTTTCCCCTCCAGTGTTTCCTGATCTCGAGCACATGACTCCGATATGTGAGGATTGCGAATGAATACAATGTATAGAGGGCGGCGATCGGTCTGCCCGATCCGTCTGTTAATATTATAGGCAAAAAAAAAAACGACTTACTACTTCAAAATTGCAACCCACAATACACAGTTGCCATGGAAACAGAAGTTTAACTTTACTTGTGTTGACGTGAGGAAGAAAATAAACATTGAAAAGTAACGAGTCTAAAAATGAAGTTGGAAACGTCTAGAAGCAGAAGACGCTTTTCCGTCCTGCTGATCGCCAATAACTGCGTTATACATTCAACGCGAGACTGATAAACGTCCGCAGACCAACGCTTTCCTGAGATAGAGAAACATGAAAGCAAAATAAAAAAATAACAATGAAAATGGTTTTGATATTGGGAGGCGGGAAGGTGGCAATAATGTTTTGCTCTGTCGCCATTCAGGAATCGGTATGGCGAAAATTCAATTTTAAACCGTTATTATGGGCAAAAATAAAAAATGACACGTAGGACTCAGTCTGACAGTTTTATGTTTTCCCTGCAACAGAGTTTTATTACATGTTAAAGGAGAACTATGGGGTCGGTGCTTTTTCCCATAGTTCTCCTAAGGGAGCTGAAGTTGCTAGAGGGCCAGACCATTATAAATAGGGAAGCAGGTTGGTTACCACGACAGTAGAAGTGATTTGTTTCTGAAGATACGGGGAAACAACGCGATGTAACAGCCTTTGAACGCGGGATGATTGTTGGCGCTCGGAGCCATGGAGCGAGTATCAGCAAAACAGCAGAATTGGTTAAATGTTCAAGAGCAGCTGTTGTTAAAGTGTTTAAAGACCGGACTGTCAGCCGAAAATCTGGGTCTGAACGTGCGAATTGTGGCCGTCAGCGACTAGTCAATGTTAGGGCAGAACGGAGAGCGGCAAGACTGGTACAAGACAACAGAAGGGTAACAGTGCAGTGTCAGATTCCTCGCATCACCTTTCATCATCTCGTGGAGTCACGAGGCGGCCCAACGAAGTACTGATGGGGTGGTCATAATAATCTGGCCACTCAGTATATAGCGAGCTACAGCTCGCTATATACTGAGACGCTGCAGCCGGGGCGGATCCCGACAATTCTGTCGGGATCCTCCCAGCTGCGTGAGTGACAGCTGGCTCTGCCTATCTAGAGGCAGAGCCAGCTGTACCCGCCCCCTCCCCCGTCCGTTCCGCCAGTCAGTGCTGCAGGATCGGACAGGGGAGGGGGAATCCCTGCAGCGATAGATCGAGAATGGTATGCGAGCGATGGTATGTGTTCGCTCACTTCCTGATCTATTGAGCCGACCTGTGACAGTTTCATTGCCACACGTCGGCTAGAACTATGAGGCTGAGCGATTTTCACTCACCTCATAGTTCTCCTTTAAACCAGCCAGTAGATCTGTTATTTTTAAATATCCTTTAGCAGGCCAAGCTGTAGGGTTGCAACCTTTTCTTCAAGCAAAACCCGAACACTCTAGCAACGCGTGGATATTTTTTTGGGAGAATGAGCCGCGGCTTATTCATATGTAAATAGTGCCATCCATTCATATGTAAATATCACAGTTGAGACTTTTTTCAGTGGGAGGCCAGTAGCCCCTATCATAATTTTGGTTGCCCCTGCCTGCCTGACATCTTGTGTCCGGGTTTCTGCTGCCATGAAACCTGGACAAAGCATTCAAAACCCGGACTGTCCGTGTGAATCCTGGACAGGTGGCAACCCTACCAAGCTGTCCAGCAGACGTGACAGGTACAGGGGTTGGGACAAACCCTTGCTTACAATGGTCGGCTTTTAGTCATAGTAAAATAAAAGGAGTGACTGCAAAAAAGACTATGGGGGTTATTCACAAAGCTAGCCGAAGGCAGCCGAGTGAATAACCGAGCCGAGGTAAAGTGACCCGAATGCTGTTCGGCTATTCACTTCAGCCTTGCACGGCTGATTTCAGCTGAACATCGCCTAAAATAAGCCGTAGATTGGCTGCCTTTGGTCAGCCGAACATGCTAGCATGTCCGGTTGAGCCAAAGCGCAGAAGGATTTCAACTCATCCGATCCACTGAGCTGAAGCTCCGGCAGGTCACTCGCTGCCACTCGCCCCTATTCTCATAGGGGCCGAACCGCAGTAAGTGAATAGCCGATTTTTCTGAGCGGCATTTGGCTCGGCTATTCTGCTCGGTACCTCCATGGTAGCAAGCAGAATAGTAACACAATTAAACAAACAAAAACAAAAAAGTTCAAAAATTATTTTTAACATTTTTAAAAATAGGAAAAAAAATTAAATATTTTAAAGAAAAGAGAAAAATTTAAAAAAATAAAAACTGTTTACTATTGGCCGGCAACTGCGAGAGTCAGTGAATAACAACTGGGCGGAAACGGCCGTGACGTCTGCTCAGTTGTTATTGTTTAATGACAGATCAGCGTCCCCAGGTCATTTGGGGACGCTGATCTGTCATTACAACTGGATGGAGCGAGCAGTGAGATCACGACTGGCTCCGCCCCAGCTGAGATTTGCGTGGAGATCGGTCGGCTTTGGCCAACTTTTCTCCTCGCCTCGGGTGTCACTACATCTCAGCCGAGTCGACGCATATGCGTTTGGCTCGGCTGCCTTCTCCTGCTGTTCAGGCGCTATTGTGAATTCAAACCTTACTTTGTACAGACTGACCCCTCGGATGGCGGGACCGCAGCCAAGATGGCGCCGGATCGCTCTACGGCCAAATTCGCCTCGTGGTCTCCGGAGGCCTCATCATCCGTGGGAGATGTGACCCCGACAAGCTCTCAGTCTTCCATCGCCTCCTCGATCGGGATGTTACAGCAGAACTTGGATCGCTCACCGAGGAGTACCGGGCCAGAGCGGAAAGAAACGATGACGAGGTATGTGAGTTACGAGGGGAAGGGTACTCCTACAACAGCTAGACGGGCCTCAGATGATACCCCTTCCTGTGGTCAAGCAGAAGTGGGATCCCCGGATGCCCCACATGCCGATTCTGCACAGACCCGGGAGGCAGAGGCCCGCTCTCCGTCCTCATACCCTCCGTCTCCTACTCTGACAAGGCCGCAGCCGTGTGACCAGGCCCAGAAGCCGCAGCGGACTCCTCGCCCCAGGGACACTAGCCCCAGGGACACTAGCCCAACGGGTCATGCTACGATTTTACAGGAATACATTACAGACCCTACCCCTGGCTGTGAACCCCTAGAGCAACCAAAGAGACAATACAATGGGAATTCAGCCAACCTACACTCAGTGCCACAAATATCCCCTTCACAAATAGTACAGGACTCTCCATCACCAGGGTTGGGGAAACATATGTCAACAGAACCGCAAAAACGCAAGTTTCCGTATCTTTTCCTATTATTTTCTTTATCTACCCAAGTGAATGGACATGAGTCTTTTCTATTAAAATGATACGTATTGTGTTGGAAGCTGCTGTTCTATTTTTATAGCAAGACAAACTGAAGAATATGCAATTAATATAGTAACTGCGCTTCAATGTGGATAATAACATTTTTTTTTTTTATTATTCTCTTCAAATCAATGGAGATATAGAAGGTAGCTTCTAGAATGCAATTCAACATCCCATTCACATGTCTAATGTCTAGTGTGTTATGTTGGCGATTTTGCTTATTATTATGCATTATTGTGTATTGTGTATCTTTAAAAATTTTCAAAATAAACAAAAATGTCAATCAAAAAAAAAAAAAAAGGGCTCCGGCGGCCGAAGAGAGCCGAAGGATCAGCTGAAGCTACGGCTGGATGCTTCGGCTCTTTGGTGAATAACCCCCTATGGGGTCTAGTTAGAACTCTTTCGCCCGGCCATTTGCTGTGGAATGCCATTCACACAGCATTTCCTTCACTAGATGGAACCAAGGAGCATAGGACATACACATTGGAAGGACGCCACATGTGCTCTGATGAATTAAGCTTCTTTAGAGCGACGTCACTTCGATCTACTGAGCCGACCTGTGATAGTCTCATTGTCACAGGTCGGCTACAACTATGAGGTGAGTGAAAAGCACACACCTCATAGTTCTCCTTTAAGCTCTGCTTGCCCAAAGCGTGCCTAAATGTAGAAAACAACTACCCGCCCGGCGCCCGGAACTGCATGTCCTGGGCATCGGGAGATAGGAATTCCACACCCCTGTTGCCCCTCTACTCCCTGCTGCCCCTCTACTCCCTGCTGCCCTTAGGTCAGGCCTCGGTTGGCCGTGTGGGAAATCCAGCCCTGGTCACTGGTAACGTGACCTATTGCATGAAAAATCTTTGTAAGTAATCACAGCAGATTTTCTATCGTATTTTGGGTTCTCCCTTACTGCGCATCACACTTTATCCCATGCTGGGGAAACAGAGAGTCTGCGCGAAGGGAGGATCTTCGGTCACTAAATTTCGATTCAGCGATTTCTGACATTTAAAGGTTCTCCGTTTATCACAGAAAATCTGCAAAGTGCGGATGTAACAGATGTATTTCTGCTGGGACCTCCGCCGATGTACGAGCTAATTACTGGTGACATTTTAGTCACTGAACATCAGGCTCTGCGAACGCACTTCCGCGGGAGCCTCTCACCGCTCACCCCAATTCCCAGAGCTGGCTTCTGTTTCAAATGCTTTTCAATAAAAAATTACATGCTAAAAAAAAAAAGAAAGAAAGTTTACTTGGCTTCTTTCCCTTGGAATACCTATTACACATATCCCAGGAGGCTGTATTTTCCATTGCCCGTGGAACCCTGGGACATGTCAAGACACTCTTGTTCCTGAAATCTGGTTCTTGCAACCATAAACAAAATGACAATTTGAGTCCGCAAGGAGCCACCTGCAAGAACCAGGAGGATGATGATGAAAACTGATGACCGACGATGAAGAAAAGAAGGAGAAGAGAAGGTAGAGGAAGAAGAAAGTAAAGGAGAGGAGAAGGTAGAGGAAGAAGAAAGTAAAGGAGAGGAGAAGGTAGAGGAAGAAGAAAGTAAAGGAGAGGAGAAGGTAGAGGAAGAAGAAAGTAAAGGAGAGGAGAAGGTAGGGGGGAGGAAGAAGGCAGAGGAGAGGACGGCATTGCCAGATCCGGTGGGCTTACGAGTATCTTTATGCCGCATAAACAAACACAAATGAAACAGGCAGATGGAGGATGACTTTCAGGGGAAGGTGCAACGTTCACTTTAAGAATGAACAGCAGTGGGGAATCTCAAGCGTAGGTTCTGCACAGAAATCCCTAAAGGCAATGATGTCCATTTACTCATCTCAGTCCTAAATTCAATAACTCAAGGTAGTGTATGTAGAACCTGACAGGTTAGCTTAAAACAGCATTTTCTTACAAGAAAAAAAACAAAAACCAGCTGCGTACCCAGGTTAATGGAGAGAGACAATCTCCCTTTCTGTAGCTCCAGCGTTATATAATCCCCGCGTTGTCCTTCTCCGTGAAATAATACTCCATCACTCTGCATGCTCTTGAACTTCAGGGAGATGACATCTTTATATGTGGTCATCAGTTTCTGATTGAACCTGTAGAGGAGCGAGCTTCTGCCATCAAAGTCCGCCACGTCGGATTCTAAAGAGGAGGACAAAGAAAGAGGCCATTGAGAATCAGTCATGTAAGCGAAATGAACAAGGTCAGTGACAGCTCTGCTCTCATCTGGCATGAACATCAACAACACCTTTATGGACAATATTGGGTCAGCGTTGTCTTCTTTCCCTGAATCGAATCCCCTGGAGAATCCCTTAAAGAAGAACTTGTTGGAATTACATTAAGTGCCCCTGCTGGTTCTACTTGGCAGAGGCACAATACAAATACACAGAAGATGGATTCATATAACAGATAGATCAAATGAGAACTTCCATATAGATCCTGTTAGATCAAATTAGAAATTCCATTACTTTAAATGCTTACATTACAGTATCCTCTAGTTGTGTACATTCCTCTCAGGCTCTGATTTTTCATGTGTGTGCAATGAGGAGGAGAAAGAGCCACTTCAGGTCAGGGGTCATACCCACAAGAACTTTGGTTCCAGTGTTTATAGTGTGGCAGCAGGCAGATGGGGATGTCTGTGTTTAAGTGTAATACTGAAGTTCTTCCTCTAGGGGGAAGTGCTGAGAGGGCTGGAGGCTTGGAAGTAACAAGCCCAGGTGAAGCTAGCTGGCTTTTTGAGGCCTCTACAAGAACTCCCAGCCTCCTAAGGATGCAGCTCCACCCTGGAACCAGTCTGTATGTCGGGTGGACTGGTGGGCAGTTCACCTGTGTGCAGGGCCGGATTTACACTACCTGCTGCCCCAAGGCCAGGTTCTTCAATACGCCTCCCTAACCGCCAAACACCCCCCCTCCCCCTCCCATGGAGAATATCAGACGTGCAGGCTGCATACAAGTGATCTCGGTGACATCGCCTAGATAACTTGTAGAAAACTAGCGGCTGCTTACCCGCTGCACATTTAGCTCTGCTTGCCAAAAGCGTGCCTAAATGTAGAAAACAACTACCCACGGCGCCCAGAACTGCATGTCCCGGGCATCGGGAGATAGGAATTCCACACTCCTGCTGCCCCTCTACTCCCTGCTGCCCCAAGGCTGGGCCTTGATTGGCCTTGTGGGAAATCCAGCCCTGCCTGTGTGGTGAAAAGCAGCTTGTGTGGCAAGAGGATGAAAGACAAGCCTGTGTGGCAACCGCTTTGACTACAACCTGTGTGGCCAGAAGTTTTGTTAAAGGAACCACCTGAAGTCGGTGAGACTTGAAAATGTTATTCTGATGACAGAAAAAACTGTACTTTATGTTTGAAAACCCCTGCGAGAGAACACCTGTGTGGACTTTTGAGTTAGTAGAAGTGGACAAAGAAGCCCTTAAAAAGTGGAAAGGGAGTGGAAGTGTCCTTAAAGGAGAACTATGAGGTGAGTGATTTTCACTCAACCTCATAATTTGAGCCAACGTGTGACAATTAAACTGTCACACGTCGGCTCAATAGATCGGGAAGTGAGCGAACACATAGCGTCGCTCGCTCACTTCTCGATCCTGTCCCTGCAGAGAGCCATGGCTGTCACTCACGGCTCCCTGCAGGGATACCCCCTCCCCGCTCCGATCCTCCAGCGCTGACTGTCAGAACGGACGGGGCGGGTACAGCTGGCTCACCCTCTAGATAGGCAGAGCCAGCTGTCAATCACGCAGTTGGGTGGATCTTGACAGTAATGTCGGGATCCGTCCCGGCTGTGGCACTCTCAATATACCGCGAGCTCTAGCTCGCGATATACTGAGCGCTGGGTCAAGGGAGGACGCTAGTTTATGTCCTCCCGTGACCCTTAAGAGAACTATGGGGAAAAACACAGACTCCATAGTTCTCCTTTAATGCACTATCATTTGAAGTTAATAGGTAAAAGTTCTGTTGAAGTCCATCTTCCAATCACGTGCAAGCAAAATTATAATTGTTTTGCATTTTTATTTCCCATGCATGTGATTGGATATTCTTTGCAAAGTGATTTTTTACCACATTCACCGAGCTAAGGGTATATTCCCCTGCAAAGTGAAGAGCCAATTTGACTTTAGTCAATGAAACCCCCACAACACCCAACACAAATCAAATCCCCTGAAATTAAATCGGAATGCTGGTTCTTTACTTCTCCTTCTACCTAATAAGACATGTACAGCCATTTTCAAATCAAAGGAGTCTCTACCAGAGCCAATCGCCTGACAAGCGTGGGAGAAGAACCTCGTTCTTTGATGTGCGAAGCACTCCGAGGAAATGTCACAAAACAAACCCGCACATAAAACAAAATGATCCGACTCCGTCATTTGCAAGCAGTATATTCTCTTTAATTGAACAACACGCTTGCGTTTCCAAGGAAAAGAAAAAACAATTAGAGAGAGAACTCCGTACAGTACGTTTTCAATCCAGGCCATGACAAGCATTGGCGTCTCTAGAGGGTCCACCTTTGAAATTGCAAAGAGAGGAAAAACAAACAAACACTTAGCCACCTGCCTCCATATCCCTACCGGAGGAATCCAGAATTCATTACCGTGCTTGGTGTTCACACATACAAGCAAGATTAAAATACCCAGGGGCCTTTGTTTTCTTAGGTTTCATATTTTTTCCCCGTTCCCTGGTGATTCTCATTTTATTCCTTGTCCCTGTTTTGCTGTTGGTTGCACAGAAGAATTGTTGTTGTTGGTAGGTTTAAAAATGCAAACACCAGATTTTCTAGTTGACAGAGAAGGATGTCCATTAGGTAATGGAACATGTTCTGCCGGTTGGCCCATCTGGGGAATCGGGCTTAAAGGACCACCTGCAGGCCCCAGAACATTAGGTGCTTACAGGGCAACATATGTTGGCCGCTCATAAGTTACAGGTTTTAGAAAGACGATGAGCCTTGGGTTGGCTGCTTCGTTTTTTCAACTGATTTCCCCAGCTGTTATCATTTGTTGACTAATGAGAAGCACCGGCCTAAAGCCATAAGCATGCGTAATATGTAACCTTGCCCAAAGATGACACGGAGACTGATGAAGATGGAAAGGTCAAGGCCATAGTTTTATTGAATTTCCAACCTAACAACATAACCAGCGCCAGTCATAGTTATGCTGAGAGCACACGAGAATAGTAACTTGACATAGTCTGAAAAGAATGTCCTTACCATGAGTTCTGGACAGGCATTAGAATAACCCAAAAACTCCACTTGAGGGCATAGCCTATTAAAGGAACTCTAACCACTGGCAAGGTGAACCCACCAATAAAGCTGTGATGATCATCATCTAAAAGAGGGGTAGGTGGGCATACAACTCTTCTGAGGGCAGAAGGTCTTCAGGTCAGAGGTTCCTGCCTCAGTGTAGTCTTTACTGAAGATCCTAGCCAACCTCTTCACCTCATGTCCTGGTAGCTCTACTTTAAACCGATGTGTGCTAATGTTAACTCCCCCTTCACTGAGCCATGCTTCCATCAGTCAAGACGCCCTTCCGCTAGGGTCTCAAGGAGCTTTTATTATGGCTGCATATTCTTTTCTTGTATTGCCCTCTACCATACCATACTGAAGATCATAGCCAACCTCTTCATCTCATGTCCTGGTAGCCAATCACAACTAATCTACTTTCAACCTATGTGTGTTAATGTTAACTCCCCCTTCACTGAGCAATGCTTCCATCAGTCAAGACGCCCTTCCGCTAGGGTCTCAAGGAGCTTTTATTATGGCTGCATATTCTTTTCTTGTATTGCCCTCTACCATACCATACTGAAGATCATAGCCAACCTCTTCATCTCATGTCCTGGTAGCCAATCACAACTAATCTACTTTAAACCTATGTGTGTTAATGTTAACTTCCCCTTCACTGAGCCATGCTTCCATCAGTCAAGACTCGCTTCCGCTAGGGTCTGAAGGGGCTTTTATTATGGCTGCATATTCTTTTCTTGCATAGCCCTCTACCATACCTTAGCCATTTCTCTTTTGATATCATATACTATAATTTTGTTTGTGGTACCTGGTAAGCACAGTTTACTTAATAGCTTTTTAACCTCAATGCACATTTTTGTTATATTTTATTTTGGCTTTTTTGCCTCTGGAGGCAGGAATGGGGGGGTTGCTGGTGGTGTACACACTTAGTGGGGGGGGCTGGGAGGGTTGCTGGGGGAGAGCCATGCTGCTGCCCAGGCGTGCAGAAGTGATGCCACCGCTCTTGATTGTGTCCCACCCAGCTTCTGGCAGTCCTCCTCTCAAGAGCCCTCAGCCCCCTGATGCAAGCAGTGGGCCGGCCCTTGGGAGGAGTTATGCAAATATTAATATGCCTTGATGGGCAGAGGAGTGGGTATTCCTAAGCAGACAGTATTTGCATGCAGACTGCCCTAGGTAACACCCACGTGATGCTGAGCCCCCATGATTGAGAGAACTGAATTAAAGAGGTGGGGCCGGGACAGTCAGGCTGGGGAGGAATGCGCTAGATGATGCGGTATATTCTCCAGTCATGAAATGGGGCGGGCTCTATCTGACTTGATGCAGCTTCTAATGCAGATTGTGAGAAGCTCCCAGTGTGCAGTGACATCAGAGGAAGAGGAGGCGGTACAACGGAGGTCAGATATAAGACCGAAGTCAGATATAAGACCGAAGGGAAGGGCAGAGGTCAGATATAAGACTGAAGGGAAGGATGGAGGTCAGATAGAAGACTGAAGGGGAGGACGGGGGTCAGATATAAGACTGAAGGGAAGGACGGAGGTCAGAAATAAGACCGAAGGGAAGGACGGAGGTCAGATAGAAGACTAAAGGGAAGGACGGAGGTCAGATATGAGACTGAAGGGAAGGACGGAGGTCAGATATAAGACTGAAGGGAAGGATGGAGTTTAGCTTTAATGATATCTGAGTGGTTGAGCCATTGACAAAAGAGATTAAGATGATGCGAAATGTTTGGAGTGCGAATCATTTGACAAAATGCCATTACATGAAGTGCGGCAGTAGAACGTCTAACACAAGTGCAGAGTTTTTATATTACATGATATAATTTAATATAAATTTCAAATGCGAAATGTGTCATGAAGATGAAGGTCACAGCGACAGAATAAAAAAATCAAAAAAAAATCAGAAGAAATTCCAACAATTGAGTTCATATCGTTTCCAGAAATTGAACATTAGACTGAAAGAGGAGACGGAGCATCAGTTATATTTCCAATTGCCGCTCAGATGACTCACAACCTCTCCTGAAATGAAATAAATGGCAATACAATCATCTATGGCATCCGCGGCATTTACGTCAATAAAAGATGCACTATGCCGGTGCCCCATCTTTACTTTGTGATTGTAACGGCGCCATTCGTTGGCCAACGCGGCACCCACCAGGCTTTTTTTTTTTTTTTTCTGGAAATAAAAAACAAAATTAGAAGTTATACTACTAAAACTAAGAGAAAAAAAAAATGAAAAAACGGACAAATGTTAACCCTGAAAGAAAGCAGCTGTAGGAGCCCAGAGGGTGCTGCAATACAGCCAAGTGAAAAAAAAGTCCACAACACCAAAGGGCTAGTTGCCATACATACACTTATGCAGGAAACCATAGGCAATTTAAACATTGATTTGGACAGCTGGGGCTGTCCTGGAAGTCCCCAGTCATGGGTACCCCAGGTCCACTGACCTTTGCTGTACTCCATGCCGGGGGAAGCCCCTGCTCACTAGCACGAACGCCTAAGAAAAAAATAAGAAACGTTACGATGTCCTGCTCGGCCGGAGGAAACACAAAATAACTGAAGTGTGCTAGGCTGGTACTCTTCCTTTTAGGTGTGGGTGATGTGTTTCCTGTTTCCGGTGGGAGGAGCCTATCTCTCTGATGTTGTCCTGGAAGGTGACTAGAGAAAACAAAATTAAGGTTATACTACTAAAACTGAGAGAAAAAAATAACATTGTACTACACAAGTACTGTTTTGTGTTCGGTTATTTCACATAGAAGATAGATATCTTCCCATTCGGATGATAACTGGTTTCTATTCCCCATTAGCATAGCCGCCAGTTCCAAGCAGTGAAAAAGCGGTACTAAAATGGGGGGCCACCAGGCGTTTTTGAATCTAAGTGGTCAGGAGTGCGATGGGTTCATGGACTACTGGAAATACGAGGGAAGCGCACTTCCTGTCTGTGCTCTCTGTTTTGTGCTTTTCAGGGAGTCACTCTTACGGGGTCTATCTGTAAACCATTCGCCCCGCGGTACTCTGAGCAAGCTCATTCTGTGCGAACAGAAGCAAAATAGAGGTATTTTGTTCCTCTGCTCTTCAACTCCATCTAGTGCCCAAAATGCAGTATTACATTACATTACATTCTACCTGAAGCAAAAATATACAACAAATCTTCATTTTCCCCCCCTCTCTACTCGGTGTATATAATAATCCGGCCACTCGGTGTATATAATAATCCGGCCACTCAGTGTATATAATAATCCGGCCACTCAGTGTATATAATAATCCGGCCACTCAGTGTATATTAGGGATGCACCAATACTGATACCAGCATCCCTGCCTATACTGGTAATTTTCATGAGTACACATACTTGTGAAAATGCCCCGATACCAAAAATTGAAGCGTTTGCCCTGTCCTGTGCTTGCTGGGGACCTTGTGGCAGCCTTCTTGGGAACCACGCAGCACCTGTTTACAACGCTTACGTTGGGCTGCACACCCCTCCTGAGACCCTGCACACCCCTCCTTACACCCTCTGCACCCCTCCTGAGACCCTGCCCACCCCTCCTTACCCCCTCTCCACACCTCACAACACCCTGCATGGCTGCACACCCCTCCTGAGACCCTGCACACCCCTCCTTACACCCTCTGCACCCCTCCTGAGACCCTGCACACCCCTCCTTACACCCTCTGCACCCCTCCTGAGACCCTGCACACCCCTCCTTACACCCTCTGCACCCCTCCTGAGACCCTCCACCCAAGACATTGGGCCAGCCCCCCGGAGCAAAGCGGTAGCACAGAGCTTGTAGAAAATGTTTATACTATTATTCTGCATTGTTGTATAATGTATTGCTGGGATGTGTAGCCCTCTATATCTGGTGGTATTATTCTGCATTACTGTATAATGTATGGCTGGGATTTGTAGTCCTCTATAGCTGATGGTATTCTGCATTGCTGTATAATGTATTGCTGGGATTTGTAGTCATCTATAGCTGGTGGTATCCTGCATTGCTGTATAATGTATTGCTGGGATTTGTAGTCATCTATAGCTGGTGGTATCCTGCATTGCTGTATAATGTATTGCTGGGATTTGTAGTCATCTATAGCTGGTGGTATCCTGCATTGCTGTATAATGAATTGCTGGGATTTGTAGCCCCTCTACAGCTTGGAGTCAGTGATAGAACTCCCAGGGTTGCAGAGGTTGCAGCTGGGACCAGGCCCTGGCACTCCACCACTTTCCTAAAATCATTAGTCTGTATTGTTTTAGAAAAACTGTCACATGACACTAAAAAAAAGGTGTCTCTAATTGGTATTGGCGAGTACATGAGGAAAAGTGTCAGTACTCGTACTCGGTCTGGAAAAAATGGTATCACTGCATCCCTAATAGAAATACTGGAATACTGACGGAAGCATGGCTCAGTGAAGGGGGAGTTAACATTACCACACATAGGTTGAAAGTAGATTAGTTGTGATTGGCTACCAGGACATGAGATGAAGAGGTTGGCTATGATCTTCAGTATGGTATGGTAGAGGGCTATGCAAGAAAATAATATGCAGCCATAATAAAAGCCCCTTCAGACCCTAGCGGAAGGGCGTCTTGACTGATGGAAGCATGGCTCAGTGAAGGGGGAGTTAACATTAACACACATAGGTTTAAAGTAGAGCTACCAGGGCATGAGGTGAAGAGGTTGGCTAGGATCTTCAGTAAAGACTACACTGAGGCAGGAACCTCTGACCTGAAGACCTTCTGCCCTCAGAAGAGTTGTATGCCCACCTACCCCTCTTTTAGATGATGATCATCACAGCTTTATTGGTGGGTTCACCTTGCCAGTGGTTAGAGTTCCTTTAATAGGCTATGCCCTCAAGTGGAGTTTTTGGGTTATTCTAATGCCTGTCCAGAACTCATGGTAAGGACATTCTTTTCAGACTATGTCAAGTTACTATTCTCGTGTGCTCTCAGCATAACTATGACTGGCGCTGGTTATGTTGTTATGTTGGAAATTCAATAAAACTATGGCCTTGCCCTTTAACATTACCACACATAGGTTGAAAGTAGATTAGTTGTGATTGGCTACCAGGACATGAGATGAAGAGGTTGGCTATGATCTTCAGTATGGTATGCTAGAGGGCAATGCAGGTAAAGAATACGCAGCCATAATAAAAGCCCCTTCAGACCCTAGCGGAAGGGAGTCGTGACTGATGGAAGCATGGCTCAGTGAAGGGGGAGTTAACATTAAGGCCCCATTCACACTGCGCGATTTGCATTTTGCGCAATATCGTGCGATTTGTCGCGCGATATCACGCAAATGCTTGCATTGCAAAGAATGGAATCGTGGCAAAATCCGCTCCAAAAAAGGTCCTGCTGTAGCGACGCACGACCCGCGACAGCAGGACCCTTTGCCCCACTGCCTTGCATTGGAGAGCGATATCGCGCGGTATATAGCCGCGATATCGCGGGAATTACTGCGCGATAAATCGCTCAATGTGTACGGGGCCTAACACAAATAGGTTTAAAGTAGAGCTACCAGGGCATGAGGTGAAGAGGTTGGCTAGGATCTTCAGTAAAGACTACACTGAGACAGGAACCTCTGACCTGAAGACCTCAGCCCGCAGAATAGTTGTACGCCCACCTACCCCTCTTTTACTGTATATACAGTGGGACATATAGAGAAATCCTGTGTACAGATAGATTCCTACTCCCACCTGCTTTATAGTCCATCCATCCCACCGTCAGGAATGACACTAATGCATTAAGTAAAACGGAGCCGCATCTCATTTGCATGTCATTATGTGGCACCTCGTTGTACATCACTGAGCTGACTCCGGTGAATCTGCTCATCCTGTCGAGATCAGAAAACATCTGCATAATGAACGCTAGTCATCTTATAAGATATGTATAAATATTTATGGCTCAGCAAGCCCTGATTACATGTCTACGTGATGGAAGACAAAAGGCAAAATAAAAGCAATTAATGCTAATGGCATCCTATCAGTGTCACTTGCAGCACCGGGGATTTGGGCATTAAGCGATTCCAGAGTTAGAGATACACGCAGGCAAAACGTAAGGTGAAAATGTTGGAAACAAAGCCGCGATCCTGAGCACCCGGAACCGAGAATCTATAAGTCAAGAACTGAGTGATCACATACCGCCGATCACACAGTTCCAGATTTTCTCCCTGCAGAGAGCGGTTATTATCAGTCACCTTCCCACGCAAGACTGCCCTCCCCTCCCCCCTACGTCACTGGTTGCCAGGAGCTGGGTGGGACGCAGGCCAGAGCCGGAGCCAAAGATGGGTGGGGAGATGATGCAGAGACCATAAAACCAATCAATACATGACACAGTGGTGCCAAAATGCAGTCAGCAGAAGGAAACGCAGAGCACAATGGGGACCAGACACCCGATGCACAGAAATGTTTCTCACGTTGGAGATTGGAAGATTTTTCTTTTTTTGTTAAAGTAAAATAAAAGGTTTGCTGATATTTTGGGGGGCAAATCTATAAAAACTGGAGACGTGAAAAGCCGAGCCCTTTCCCACAGCAGCCAACCAAATGCCATCTTCCATTTTGTGTATAAGGAAAATCATTTCATCGGCTGCTACAGGCACCTCCCGGCTCCCCGTAAACTGGCTTGTGATTGGCTGACGCTGAAAGCAGAAACATAAATTGATACAAAGTGAACGAGTCAATCCGGCTGGAAATCTGCATGGAAATGAACCTACTTACTATAAGAACAGCCATAGACCTCCACTCTCATCCCGATTCTGCCGCTGGGATTCCACTCCAAGGGGACAAATCTGACAAATCTGGCTTTCATGGAATGCTGGAACTTGTGGTTCACCACGCCGTCTGCGTTGATGTTTCCAGGAAAGACCTATGGACAGAATGCAACAAAAATAAATGATCAAGTCAAACCGCCTCACGTGACATTTAGAAGAACCAGCCATGAAATCTCTTACCCAGAATCCCCTGGAACTTATAGGGAAATCAGCACGCAGTCCCCGTCCTCACCTTCGTCTGGCGCGAACGCAAGCCCAAGGTGATGCGTTCAAAACGTGCGTCGCGCTTGCATGCCATTACTTGTTAATGACACGCCAAACGCGCCCAGCAAAATGCGGGATGCCCACAGCTGATGTTGCATGAGCTACTTTGCTGCATTTTTCGCACGTCTGGCACCCATTGAAATTGATGGGTGACGCGTGGCAAAAAATGGCCAAATGTGCGTTCCCGCATCGCATAGTGTGAACGGGACTTTAAGCCCTCATTCACACTGGAATCGGCCGGCACGTACAGCTTGGTGCTGCGTGCGCGGCCTTTTCGAGCAGCTCCCGGGAAGGACAGTTGCTGCGTATGATTAGTACGTAGTCCCCGTCCTCCTCTATGGGAGGGCAGGGCGGGTGAGCGTAGGGGGTCGTACTGCCGTGCACACCCATAGGGGGCTGCATACTAATCACACGCAGCACCGATCCTTCCCGGGAGCTGCTTGGTACGGCCCCGCACGCAGCACAGAGCTTACGTGCCGGCCAATTACAGTGTGAATGAGGGCTAGAGCTGAATTCCAGGAAAACAGCTGAAAACATATATTGAGGTTCGGCTCAGCCCATCCAGATGTTGGATCGGCTGAGTCGAACTCCTTCTGCACTTCGGGTCAGCCGAACATGCTGAGCATGTTCGGCTGATCCGAAGCCACACGATGCAAGCCGATGTACGGCTGATTTCAGCCGTACCAGCCTGAAGTGAATAGCCGAACAGTGTCCGGCTCACTTCACTTCTGATCGGTCATTCACTCGGCTGCCCTCCTGTGAAGAGACCCCTATGTTACCTGTCACTAGACATGTAAGCTGCGGAAAAATTTGGTTCAGATATTTCAGTATTTTGGGATTTGGATCCGATATTCAATTCGGTCCGGGTTTCGGATTCAGACGAAATCTGAATTTTCGTTAGATTCGGATGAGTTTGCGAATATTCGTTGTGAATACCACAGAAAGCCATATACAGATATTAATACTAAAGCTCAATCTCCCAGACCCCAATGACCATCGGGATCTGAATTTTCCGAATTGAATTTGGGAGCTCCTAAAAGCCATTCGGGTCTGGGAGCCATATACATATAATACTAAAGCTGAGGCCCCCAGATCCAAAAGGCATTCGGGAACTCCCAAAAGCAATTCAGAAATTCGGATCCCCAATGCCATTGGGGTCTGGGAGCCTCAGCTTCAGTATTATATGTATATACTGTATAGGGCTCCCATGTTGCCGTAATGAAAATTTGTATTCAGACCCATTCGGGTGCATTAAACCGAAAAACACATCTGATTGGCCAGAAAAGTCACATGTCCCATTCAGTTTAGTTCTTGTATGAAATTCAGAGATGGAAATTCGGATTTGGACACATTCGGATGCATTGGGATTCAGAAATTCGGATGTGTCCGAGTGAGGAAAATTAATACGAATTTGGATTCAGAAGGAAAGAATCCCACGTGTCTACCTGCCAAATGATTTGTAATTCTGTCCATCCAGTCCTGCCATTTACATAGTTCTGGTAGGTCAGGAGACCTGATTGTTCTCTGCTGCTGTTAGGTAACCCTTACAGGTCTTGTCCCTCCCCCAGCCTGCGATTGGACAGTAAGAAACAGAAAGCTGAGTAGCTCATCTTATCTGTCACTCTGCTCTCTCTTTCTATCAGCATGTTCCTAGCACTGCAGCACAACTGATTGGCTCCTAGTGCTGCTTCTCCCTTCCACAGACTGAGCTCTGCTGTACATGGGGCTCAAATTCAGACACTTACACTGCTTGCGTTTACCAAACACATTGGATAAGGTATTGATGAATACAGAACGGCATTTGTTGTGACTTTTATATCTATATCTGGAGTTGATGTTTTTTGGCAGCTGATCAGATAATCATTTTCAGGCCTCTGATATAATTGCTTATTACAGGTTACATTATAATATCATTTGGAATTGCACTTGTTATAGGTTCCAGCCATTTCCACATCACCGTCGTCTGTCGGGAGAGCCGCGTGCAGCAGACTATGACAGCGAATCACATCGAGGTTTATATTAGTGAGATCCAACATGAGATCATTAATCCCTGCGCTGCTTTATTAAGTTTAATTTCCTTAGATTTTGCCTTCCCTGGTCCCCCCACTCTCCCTCCCCCATCATCAACATGATATTACAAATTTTTAATTAAAGGAGAAGTATGAGGTGAGCGCTTTTCACTCACCTCATAGTTCTAGCCGACCTGTGACAATGAGACTGTCACAGGTCGGCTCAGTAGATCGGGAGGTGAGCGAACACATACCAGGTTCACTCACCTCTCGATCCTGTCACGGCTCTCTGCCGTGACAGGGGAGGGGCTGGATTCCCCTCTCCCCGCTCCGATCCACCAGCGCTGACTGGCGGAACGGACGGGGGAGGAGGCGGGTACAGCTGACTCTGCCTCTAGATAGGCAGAGCCAGCTGTCAGTCACGCAGCTGGGTGGATCTCGACGTCGATGTCGGGATCCGCTCCGGCTGCGGCGTCTCAGTATATAGGGAGCTGTAGCTCGCGGTATACTGAGCTTTGGGTGACGGGAGGGCGCTAGTTTGTGTCCTCCCGTTACCCTAAGGAGAACTATGGGGAAAAACACTGACCCCCATAGTTCTCCTTTAAGACCTTGCATTTTTATTACATATCTTATTTTATACCCAGTGATGTGATCACTGGGTCTCTGCGCTTCTCTCGTGGCTGGTGGGAGGGGCCGGCAGGATGCTGTACATGGCTTCCTGAAAACATCACAGCGCCCTGCCTTAGTATTTCTTTCAAGAGCCCCCAGCCATGATGCAAGCAGTGGGCCGGCTCTTGGGAGGAGTTATGCAAATATAAAAATGCCTTGAGGGGTGGGTGTCAGTCTGGAGGAGTGGGCGTTCCTAGGCAGGATGTATTTGCACCACAGGTAACGCCCACATGCCATGCTCAGCCTCCATGATGGAAAGAGCTGAAATCCAATGAATGAAAGGGGCGGGGCCAAGCACAGTCAGGCTGGGGGGAGGAAAGTGCTAAATGATGCTGGGCATCCTCCAGGAAATGAGGCGGAGCTCTATCTGACTTGCTGCAGCTTCTAATGCACATTGTGAGAAGATCCCAGTGTGCAGAGACATCAGAGGAAGAGGAGACGCTACAACTGTGCAAGACTAAAGAGGAGGACGGAGGTCAGATAGAAGACTGAAGGGAAGGACGGAGGTCAGATAGAAGACTGAAGGGGAAGGACGGAGGTCAGATAGAAGACTGAAGGGGAGGACGGAGGTTGAGATTTGATACATTGTTTCTACATCTGCATTAAGCTCTCATTCCCACCAATGATGAGTCTCCCGGATGAGCGGCGCAGTGAATATCATGGGGGTGATAATCCGCGTACAGAACAATAACTTTGTGTTTCGGAGTCTCTCGGCGTTCCGCGGAAAGTTATTATTTCTGATTATAATGGAGACTTCAGAGGATTTTTTTTTCTACTTTATGACAATTTCTTCTCTTTTATTTATGACAATTATATTTGTTTTAGGCGGGATGAGTTCCGGCCGCGCTCGGCGACAGAAGAAGAAGACGACATTAAATGGAACATTTCGGAATCTACAAAAGGAAAAACAAAGAAAATAACATTCCGTGTGTTCCTTTGCGGAAGCCGAGGAGACCGAGCGGAAGATGAAAGCGCTCCAGACATCTTTATCTGCTTTGCTCTCCATAGAAGTATCATTGACCTTGGCGTTACGCGGCGGAGATGCGGAGGAGGGGTCATTTATGATCATTTATGAAAAGACCAATTAGCTTCTCATGTATGAAATGAAGGTGAAGGGCAGAGGGAACCTTAGGCGGGTTTTAGGTGATTAGGGCACTGGAAGGTACGATGGAGATTCTTCTGATCTTCCCTTCTGTGAATAGACAGAGGAAGTCCCCCGAAACATTGCTGGCCGTTCTGTCAGCAAATATGACTTCCTTGCATGAACCTTTATTGATGACAGCTCATGCTGAGATTGTGATCTGTGGTTTCAGGATTAGTTATAGGGTGGGTAGGCAACACAGCCAGACCAAGGTCAGGACAATTACATCAGCTGGTGCACTTATTGGCTTCTCCTTCTCAGGGGCATCATATGTGAATGGAGAAGCCCGGGATAATTCATACTTAAAGCCCCCGAAAAGGAGGAACCAATAAGCGCACCAGCTGATGTGATTACCTTGCCTTGTCCATTTATACATGATGCCCCTGAGAAGGAGGAGCCAATGAGTGCTCCAGCTGATGTGATTGCCCCGGCCTTGTCCATTCATACATGATGCCCCTGAGAAGGAGGAGACAATGAGTGCACCAGCTGATGTAATTACCCCTGCCTTGTCCATTCATACATGATTCCCCTGAGAAGGAGGAGCCAATGAGTGCACCAGCTGATGTAATTACCCCTGCCTTGTCCATTCATACATGATACACCTGGGAAGGAGGAGCTAATGAGTGCACCAGCTGATGTAATTACCCCTGCCTTGTCCATTCATACATGATGCACCTGGGAAGGAGGAGCTAATGAGTGCACCAGGTGATGTAATTGCCCTGCCTTGTCCATTCATACATGATACCCCTGAGAAGGAGGAGCCAATAAGCGATCCAGCTGATGTGATTGCCCTGCCTTGTCCATTTATACATGATGCCCCTGAGAAGGAGGAGACAATGAGTGCACCAGCTGATGTGATTACCCATGCCTTGTCCATTTATACATGATGCCCCTGAGAAGGAGGAGCCAATAAGCGATCCAGCTGATGTGATTGCCCGGCCTTATCCATTCATACATAATACCCCTGAGAAGGAGGAGACAATGAGTGCACCAGCTGATGTGATTACCCATGCCTTGTCCATTTATACATGATGCCCCTGAGAAGGAGGAGCCAATAAGTGCACCAGCTGATGTGATTGCCCGGCCTTGTCCATTTATACATGATACCCCTGAGAAGGAGGAGCCAATGAGCGCACCAGCTGATGTGATTGCCCGGCCTTGTCCATTTATACATGATACCCCTGAGAAGGAGGAGCCAATGAGCGCACCAGCTGATGTGATTGCCCGGCCTTGTCCATTTATACATGATGCCCCTGAGAAGGAGGAGCCAATAAGCGATCCAGCTGATGTGATTGCCCGGCCTTGTCCATTTATACATGATACCCCTGAGAAGGAGGAGCCAATAAGTGCACCAGCTGATGTGATTGCCCGGCCTTGTCCATTCATACATGATACCCCTGAGAAGGAGGAGCCAATGAGCGCACCAGCTGATGTGATTGCCCGGCCTTGTCCATTCATACATGATACCCCTGAGAAGGAGGAGCCAATAAGCGATCCAGCTGATGTGATTGCCCGGCCTTGTTCATTCATACATGATGCCCATGAGAAGGAGGAGCCAATAAGCTTACACCTGCTTTATCTTATCTCTTAGTCCTCGTACACACTATTGAGTACCGGGAACGTGCATCTCCCCTGAGCTTGAGCAGTGTAAGGAATGCTGACGTCATCACATCTAATGCAGGTCCATAGACTTACATTAGATGTGAGGGCCCAGAGGTACATACTAGACCAGAGCGAAGGGGAAGAGAGGTGAGTGCTGACCACGGCAGGACCAAGGATCAGGTGAGTATATTTTCTTTAATTTCACCCCCTAGACAGTGCAGGTTTTGTAATTTCTGGAGTTCTTCTGTAAAGGATATCCACATCTAAAGCATTTATGAAATCCTAGAGTTCTTATTTAATGAACTAAAACTATTCTATATACACCCCCACCCAAAAAAAAGCCCCCCAAAAATGCTTTTTTAGTAAATTTTCTCCTCGAGCGTAGAACGCGCTACAAAATGTTCAGGTGTGAACGAGGGCTAAGGGTAACGGGAGAATACAAACTAGCGTCCTCCCGTCACCCTAGGCTCAGTATACAGGGAGCTACAGCTCGCGGTATACTGAGACGCCGCAGCCGGGACGGATCCTGACAATACTGTCTGGGTCCACCCAGCTGCGTGAGTGACAGCTGGCTCTGCCTATCTAGAGGCAGATCCAGCTATACCCGCCCCCTCCCATGTCCGTTCCTCCAGTCAGTGCCGGAGGATCGGACAGGGGAGGGGAATCGAGAAGTGAGCGAGCGACGGTATGTGTTTGCTCACTTCCCGATCTATTGAGCTGACATGTGACAGTCTCATTGTCACAGGTCGGCTAGAACTATGAGGCTGAGTTATTTTCACGCCTCATAGTTCTCCTTTAACTATCAACAGAAATGTATCTTATTTGTGTATCACTCGGCTGTAGATCCTCCAATCATCTCTGAATTGGTGCTGACGCTGTCCTTCCTTCTGGAGGGGGGCTACGTCTGTTCCCCATGGTCCCTGTGTGTGTTGTAAAGTAGTCACCGCTCCTAGCTCACTCCCAGGATGGACTACAATCTCATGTTTTCCTTTAACTGCCTCCGGGCCGGCCATAGTAAAAAATTGGCCGGCCAGGAGCTCTCTAGATCTGAGCGGGCGTCTTTACGCCCCCGCCCCCGGGAAATGGCCGATATTTAAAAACAGGCAGCTGTAAAGCCGGTGAATCGCGTGTATGGGGTGCCGATCGGTCGCCCCCCCCCCGCCGTTGTCCCGCTGATCCAAGGCTCAGCATGGCGCCTGTGTCCCTCCGGTCCCCTCTCCTCGGTAAGAATGTGGAAATGTTGTATAATACATCACTTCCGCATTCTTGTGTCACTCTCCAGCTTCAGAAGCTGGAAAGAAGCTGATGGAGCAGATCTGTGCTTCATCAGCTTCTTTTGCGGGGTCCTAGGTGACATTAGGGGTCTTGGAGACCCCTGATGTCTCCATAAAGAGGACGTGTCATATATTTTGCTATCACATAGGGGGAGTTTAATTAGCCCCCGTATGTGATAGCAATAAAGTTTAGTGGGAAAAAAAAAGGGAAAAAAAATGAAGTTCCCCCCAAAAAATGTTTTAAAGTTTGACATGTTTGGTGTCTATTTACCCGACGTGACCTGATCTTGTATATTTTACCAAAAAACTGGGTAATATTAGTTGTTTTATAACATAATGTAGAAAAAAAACTTTTTTTTCCAAACTTTTCTGTAATTTTTCCTAATTCTAGTAAAAATTAAAACCCCCAGTGGTGTTTAAATACCACCAAAAGAAAGCTCTATCTGTCACCAAAAAATGGTATAAAATTAATTTCAGTACAGCATTGCATGACGGAATAAACGTCAGTCAAAGTACCGCAGCGCTGAACACTGAAAAATGGCCTGTCCAGGAAGGGGGTCTAAACACCTGGTCTTGAAGTGGTTAAGGAGCAAAATTGGCAATTTTGCTGCAAAATCAATTTTGTTGCAGCGGCTCTGCTCGTCCGTCATCTATGGGTGGTGAGGACATCAGACTGGAAGAGTCTGGTGGGGTGAGGTCCGATAACAGTCTGTTCCCTTTGTTCAGCATTGTGTAATACGTTAGCTATTAAATCCAGAAGAAAGCCTGCGTCACGTCGCAGTCCAGATCGCCGTGTTCCTGATATAAATGAATGCATTGCATGTCTGAGCACGGGAGACAATTGTGTCATGTTAGGCGACATTATTTTCCGGTGTCGCGCAGAGAGAGAACTGCGGTGTGCCGGGGCACCTGATAACTTGTAAATGATGAACCCCAACGCGCAGGCAGACTTCGCGCCCCGGGGGACGGTGTGTCATGGAACAATTGATTTTATTTCAGCGCGCTTCCTGGGCTTTAAATGGAAACCTTGGAAGTGAAACAGTTTAATGTGACACTAAACTCCGGCGTTAGATCTTAAAAATCCATTCAAGTCCCTGAACTCTGAACAACAATGTATCTTATTTGTGTATCACTCGGCTGTAGATCCTCCAATCATCTCTGAATTGGTGCTGACACTGTCCTTCCTTCTGGAGGGGGGCTACTTATGTTCCCCATGGTCCCTATGTGTGTTGTAAAGTAGCCACCGCTCCAAGCTCGCTCCCGGGATGGACTACAATCTCATTACAAATTAGGAAACTAAACGAGAGCTTGTAGTCCATCCCCGGGAGCGAGCTTGGAGCGGTGACTACTTTACAACACACACAGGGACCACGTGACCCAAAGAGATGCCGCCTAAGGGAACCGCCTCAACGCTGCCTCATTATAGGGAGGACCCTGTGTGTAGCAAAGTTAACTAATACCTACCATTACTGCTTGGCATCGATGAGCTCTGGTCACAAAAGGGTTAAGTAATGTCAATATTTCACACTCACCGCTCCAAGCTCGCTCCCGGGATGGACTACAATCTCATTACAAATTAGGAAACTAAACGTGAGATTGTAGTCCATCCCCGGGAGCGAGCTTGGAGCGGTGACTACTTTACAACACACACAGGGACCACGTGACCCAAAGAGATGCCGCCTAAGGGAACCGCCTCAACGCTGCCTCATTATAGGGAGGACCCTGTGTGTAGCAAAGTTAACTAATACCTACCATTACTGCTTGGCATCGATGAGCTCTGGTCACAAAAGGGTTAAGTAATGTCAATATTTCACACCAATATTAAAAAAAAGCATTTCAAGGGATTCAATGTAACAATTCCTATAAAAAGAACAGATGGGATCTTCCTATAATATTTAAAATTTGTCTCGATTCCAGGATCCTTATTAAAGGCCACTGTGATTGACAGGGTGGCCGATGCGCCCCAATATAGTTATCTGCAACATAAATGAAACCGCAGAGCTGCTCATCCACTCCCTTGTTATCTCTCGTCTCGACTATTGTAACTCCCTCCTCATTGGCAGACCTCTACACAGGCTCCTCCCCACTTCAGTCTATCATGAATGCTGCTGCCAGACTTATCCACCTAACCAACCGCTCAGTGTCTGCAACCCCCCTCTGCCGATCCCTGCACTGGTTTCCATCCCCCGCCCCCCGTCTGCCAATCCCTGCACTGGTTTCCAATCGCCCAAAGGATAAAATTAAAAATATTAACAACCACTTACAAAGCCATCCACAACTCCGCCCCCGGCTATATCTCCAACCTTGTCTCAAAGTATCTCCCTAACCGTCCCCTCCGCTCCTCCCAAGACTTCCTGCTCTCTAGCGCCCTTGTCAACTCTTCCCATGCTCGCCTCCAGGACTTCTCAGGAGTCTCTACCATTTTGTGGAACTCTCTACCCCAACCTGTCCATCAATCTCCCACTCTGACTGTAGCCCTCAGAGGCAGGGCCCTCCTTACCATCTTGTCTTGAATTGTAGTGTGATTGCAATGTCTTCCTTATATTGTAAAGCGCTGCGCAAACTGTTGGCACTATATAAATCCTGTATAATTATAATAAAGAGAAAAATAAAGACTTTTTTGTTTATGGAAAAGCCATGTTCAAGTGCTCTGTGAGCTCCCCAACATGACAGTATATATACAGTAAGTCAATGGGCCCACCGTGAGCACCCGGAGAGCTGAAAAAGCTTTAGACGTAGTAAGTTCAAATGGGTTTATTAGACTCTACCGTGTTTCCCCGAAAATAAGACACTGTCTTATATTTTTTTTGGCTCAAAAAAACACACTAGGTCTTATTTTCGGGGGAGGTCTTATTTTTTTTAATGTATAACAATCCAAAGTAAATGCAAATCCAAATTAAATAATCCAAAATGGCAAAGTTAATAATAGGGTGATCAGGGCAATCAGGGGTGCCAAACCTTTCTAAGAGCAATTTGGTAACCAGAAAAAGCAAAGCGCACTTTCACTATCGATTCCTCACAAGCGGAGTGCATTTGGTATCACTCCGCCTGTGACAGGAGCCGGCGCTATAGAAGAAGGATCAGCTTATGCGGCTCTGCTAACTCCGGTGCTGCTTCGCTTCCTCTAGCGCTGGCTTCATTGGCACCGCTGATTCTCTCCCGCGGCTCTTCAAGTCCCCCCTTATGCCACCACCAGCCCTGGCAATGGTCACAACTAGGTCTTATTTTCGGGGTAGGTCTTATATTTTAGCAATTCCCAAAAATAGTACTAGGTCTTATTTTTGGGGTAGGTCTTATTTTCAGGGAAACAGGGTATATAATTACAAGGTTTATGTTTTCTCTTATGCGCTAATTCTTTTTTTTTTCCAGGTAGTTTACAAGTGAGATACAAAGTTGGCAAAGACGCGGTGCATGTCTTGACGGTAAATTCAAAAAGACTGGACAACCGGAAGCTGCACTATGTAAAAATCAACAGGGAAGGGAAGGAAATGATGATTCAGGTAACAAGCCAACGCCAAGCGCTGCCTTCTATATACATGAACTATATATGATTTGTGGAAATGCATTCTTTGTTGGAACTGATGTTTTCTTTACAATACATCTTATTTATTCGGGAAAGATCAGTTGACTGATAAAAACTAAGTTCCTGTTTAAAACTTTCTCCTACCCGTCCAAGGAAACCTGCCGTCTCTTGCTCAGGATAATTTTAGTAATATGAAATGATCACAAGAGATTGCACCGAAAGCGCACAAACAGATTTCCAGTCTTGAGGTGCCTTTGATGAAGCCGCCTCGGTGCAGGTACATTCACAAAAATTCTAATCCCTCTAACTGAATGCAGAGCATGGCCAACCCAAACTATTTATGCACAAAGGCAGCTGGGGGCACGCTGAGGGTGAGTTGCGGATACATATGTAACAATCTGGTGATTGTCGTTATTATTATTATTTTTTTCAAGGTCCTCGGAATTCTGTTTTAAATAAAATGCAGAATAATGCCTGCGGGCTCGTCTCCTCTCCCGACGCCGAGCTGGATCGCTGTCGTCAATCTCTGTAGCTTTTTATTCCGCTCACAATGATCAGCGAGTACACCGTGTTACACTGCAAAAGACCTGTAACCGGTAAGGCACGCAATGAATAATGAATTGTTATTCAGTAAATAAAGATCAATACGCATTAAGAAAACCTAACACTCAAATGAATTCAAAAGATGCTGGGAGGGGAAAAAGAAAAGCTGAATTATTATTAGATGATTTACACGAGGCGAGGTGCAGCTCAGATTTCTTCACTTCGCAAGTGTATGAATCTGGGCCGGAGCGAGTGTAAATCTGCCTCTGCAACTAAAAAATACAAATAAAAAAACTTACATGAAGTACAGAGGCATCATACATACTCCAAATAGCTAACCGGGCACAAGCAAAGGCCCCAGTGGCGTCACAAGGGGGGTGCGGGGGGTGCAGCCCGCATCCGGGTGACACCAAAATGACTTACATTTTGGTGTCACCCCCCTTTGAAAAGTCGGGCGCTCGGTCATTGACTGAACGCCCAACAGTATCAGGAGAGAAGAGGGGACCCGGCAGCATACCTTATCGGCTGTCTCCTCCTCTCTCTGACGGCGTACATCACCAAGATAGCCGCTGGCAGGTATCACAATACTGTCGCTACACTCGGACACCGCTCCGGGTGTCACCCAGCCTCGGGACGCCCCTGAAAGGCCCTCTCCAGCCTAGGTCAAAAATGTAGAATTGATTTAATATCGTGGCTGCAATAGTTACCACTGGGATTGACAGAGGGGAGCGGGGGATGGAAGCCAGTGCATGGATTGGCAGAGGGGGGCGGGGGATGGAAGCCAGTGCAGGGATTGGCAGAGGGGGGTTGCAGACACTGAGCCTTTGGTTAGGTGAATGAGTCTAGCTGCTGCATTCATGATAGACTGAAGGGGGGAGGAGGCTATGAGGAGGGAGTTGCAATAGTAAAGTCGGGAGATGACAAGGGAGTGTATGAGTAATTTTGAGGTTTCATTGGTGAGGAAGGGGCGTATTTTGGAGATAGATGATGTAGATGATGTGGCTGGTAAATTAATAAAATCAAAATCAACTGTACACAAATAATTTAAGCTGGCCACACCCCTATAGATTATCTGTAGATTTTTTGTGGTCAGATGGAAAAAGTGCAACATATTCCTCCATCTACGCTAAGCTGTGTGGATGGAGGAATCTCCCGCTGGGCCAAGCTTCAGTATCTTGCTAGTCGGCCCCGCTGGCTCTCAAAATGCCTGAGCAATGCCGGCATCCAATCAGATTGTTCAGGTATTTTGAGAGCCAGCGGAACACAAAAAAGGGCCCCCCAAAAAAGGGCTCCCCATTTGCCTCACTATTTTCCTTTTTATTACAAAAAAAAATAAAAATAAATTAAAACAAATTTAAAAAATATTAACAAAAAAAAAATTAAAAACTGGAAAATAAAAAAATTCAGTAAAACAAAAACAAAAAAACAATTAGAATGATAAAAACAAAATGAAAAATAAAGCAGTAAAATAAATAAATAAAACACGATAGCAATATAAAAATAACAGTAAAATAAAAATAAATAAAAAAATGATAACAATAAAAACAAATACAAAATAAAACAGTAAAATAAAAAAATAAGTGACACAAAAAAAAGTTTAAAAAAACCCGAATATATTAACTAGGGATGCACCGATACCTGTATTTCGGTATAGAGTACCGATATTTTTTTTTCCGGTTCTTGCCGATACTGAACACCGAAAAGTCCCATTTAGGAAGCCAGGCGTCGTGTAATGAGTCACCACCTGGCTTACTGATTAGCTGGGTAGCCATTCCCTATGCTTCTCATCACTAGGTGACAAGGGAGCATGGAGCCGGCTTCCTGATACAGGAAGTATCGGCTAGGCATCGGAGCATTTGGGCAAGTACGAGTACTCGCTCAAATACTCAGAATCGGCACAGATACCGATACTAGTATCGGTGCATCCCTAATATTAACTAAATGAACTGAAATGAATAAATTAACTAAATTAATTGAACTACACCCCCACCCCCACCCCCCACCACCACCACTTAAAAAAAACCTCAAAAAAAGTTTTGTTTTTATTCAAGCAAATTTTTCTTAGGCAGCTCAGTGAGCAAAATTAAGAGTTGCTAAAAGGTTGAAGTTCTTGGCAAAAACAATTTAGCCAAAATCTGCTGATCTGTAGAAATCAGCATCAGCATGACCACACGAAGGTCCGATTGGCTAAAAAAAAACCGAAAAAAATGCTTTAAATGGAGACCAGTCCAGCAGTCCTGCAATGATTCGGACCAACTATTAAAGAGAGAACCTTATTGCCTCGAACATTACACTACAGAGAGCTAACGGCGCAGCTCCGGTAACACATCGCATTAATATTGCATGTTGGATAATATTGTATAATCTGCATATCAGGAGGATGGTTGGAGCTCAGACACCAAAGTTCTTTAATGGAAAACTCCCTGGAACACATTAGGGTCTCCTCCTGCAAACACCACTAAAAGATTTATCGAGTGCATTTTCCCCTTTCACAAGCTTTTACAATACACCAAGGAAATTAATTTTTGGCAGCGTGGACCTCATTTTAATCTTACGGATCCCCGTTGTGCTGCGGCTAAGTGAGAATATTCCGAGCCAAAAATATTCTGTAATTTTACATTCATCTCCGGAGAACTGACGGGAGATGTGTGCAGAATTCCTGTGCACAAGCTCCAAATTCTGGGGGGGTCATTACAAGTTTGGAGAACGTCACCGGCACACAGAAATGACTCAGGGGTTCCCCTATGTTGTGAGTTCAGTGTAAGACCAGTATGGAGGGGGGGGTTGCAGAGCTACATTGTAGAGAACCGATACTGAAACTATTTTCTACAGCAAACAGGGGAGCACAAGGAGTTACGCGAAAAGACTTCTGATATATAATATAATACACCAAACTCCAGGGTTTCAACAAAACTAATCAAAAAATCGGAGTATCCCCTAATTTAAGAAATCCCTTTCTCGGAGCTGGTTTAGTAAACAGGTATAACGTGTAAATTTAATCAAAAAATGTATGTACTGACATCAGGAGTCCCATATATAATCCAAAATTACATATATATAAACAATCCAGTGATCAAATAATTGACAGAAGTATAACCCAGGTGACCCCCAGTCGAAGGTAACCGGTTTGTAGCTCAGGGATGGAAAATATACTTAAATCAGTCAACTTCAATCATTAAAAACAAGAAGCATTATATTTGGTGTACAGGTACTGAAACTAGACACTTTCAGGGGGATTTTGGAGATGGACGATTTTTGGAACTCTTCCATATTCAGCAAGAACTTTTTATTAGGCCATAACATAAATTCAATGTTCAATGTAAGCCCAAAGGAGTGGGGGACTACTACCATTACAATCAATTACATTAGTACACCCTTAAGATGTATGGCTTCTGTTTCGAGCCCCATAAATTAAAGGCATCATCCCCTCCCCAGAAGTTGGGAAAAAGTTTCCCGGATGCTAGTTACTGTTGTTGGAGATGCGGCTCCTCCCCCGCAGGCATGCTACACATTCTTTGGTCCTGCCCGTCCCGGTAGTCGTTTTTGACTCCGGGTCCGGGATATCACGCAGAGGTTCTCTGATCACCAGGTTCCTAAATCTCCCCCTTTTTTTTGTCTTCTTCACCACAATTCCCGCCCCCTGAAGGGGTATAAAAATTCAGTTATAATCCACCTTGTAAATGCAGCACACGTATGTATCCCGTGTCCTCTGAAAGCAGGCCTCTCCTCCCACCATCCAGCTATGGTTTAGCAAGATTAATGATATCAGACGCATGGAAGACCTTACCAGCTCCCTCAGGGGAACGGTGGCCCGGTTCTGTAATATGTGGTATTGGTGGGACGAGTTTGCTGCTTCTCAGGAATATGTGGGTCTCCTGGGGTAAGTTCTCAGAGGCAGCTCTTCTTTCTTTACCTTCTCTCTTCCCTCTTTTCTTCCCCCATACTCTCCCTTGATGCCTTCCCTACTTTGTGTTTTCTGTTCCTTTTTTTGATGCAGGCGGGTTTCCTGGAAGGCCCTGCCAACCCAGGTTAGAAGCCCATGAGCATATTGTCTGTAAGAATATGCAGTGCACCCGTCCGTTGTAGATTTATAACCGTACGCACTTTCTAGCACCACGTCACATGCCCGACTGCGAGGCAGTCGGTGGGGGATAAGGGTGTCCACTGTCGACTGTCCCTGTTACCCAATTTATTGTTTTTATGCCATGCGTACTTGACTCACATGTTTGTACACGGTGGCTGCGTCCACTACCTGAATACTGGTTATGAGCTAGTATGTGCTCGTTGTGATCCTTATTTGTTCTGCTCAATAAAAGCATTTATTTAGTTTTCTTTCTCTCTTTTTCTTTCCCATGCCTCGCCTTTGTCTAATTTACTCGCCTTCTCCTACTGCTCCCCGTTACCCACTCCTCTTCTCCCGCTGGGGTTATAACCGGGATACTTGATTCTCCCGCCCGCGTCCAGGCCTAGCGCCTTGATATCCTTTAGCCTCATTTTCGGACCCTCAGCGGGATGGAAGAGTTCATGAGTGGCCCTACATCGGCATCCAGAGAGCTCTTAGGTGGGGACACATAAGTCACGTACTTAGATAGTGGACTCCATCTCTACAACTATTACCGTCCACCTTGTACCCCTGCACATTACCCGCTATGAACAGTAGGACCACGGCATTGGTACTGGGTTTGACTGTGACATATGATATCTTACCTGGGCACTCAGATGTACCCCAGGGGGAGTAATTTATTTTCCTTTATACTTATGCATTTGTCATTTGTTTTATCAAAGTTATCTATGTAAGCATGTCTATTGTGATCTGTACTGTGAACTGAAACGCTCAAATAAAAACAGATTGTACCAAAAGCATTTATTTAAAAAAAGCATCATCCCATCCCTCAGACTATGAGACGGTCAACAATATTTCTTAGCTGATTGTCAGTTTTTGGAAACTGCAAGGCAGGGCAAACCTGCACTTTGGGGCTCCTCAATTTGACTAGGTCAGCTCTGAAACTGTACTCCATATTAGGTTGGAGAGTTTATTAATGTTGTATCACAAGGCCCTGTACTAGAGCCTGCTCTTTTACGTCTGTTGAAATAATCAGGAGAGGTACGTCCTCTCCTGAGTTTCCCGATGCCACACAGGTGACCAATCAAGTTGGCTTTGTAACATGGAACTTGATTTGGCATTGCTAGAAGACTTGTCAAAGCAGTGGAATGCTCAATGTTTCTAAATGCAAAATATTGCACGTAGGGGAAAAAATAATCCTCTGATGGAGTACAATATTGGGGGATAAAGTCTCAGATGATTGCAAAATCAGGAAACAGTGTGGCCTGGCAGTGGAGGGATCTCCAGCAGGAGGAAGGAGGTCCTGATTCCTCTATATAGATATTTATCATCACTAGAGGGATCTCCAGCAGGAGGAAGGAGGTCCTGATTCCTCTATATAGATCTTTAGTTATCACTAGAGGGATCTCCAGCAGGAGGAAGGAGGTCCTGATTCCCCAATATAGATCTTGAGTTATCACTATAGGGGGCCCCAGCAGGAGGAAGGAGGTCCTGATTCCTCTATATAGATCTTTATTATCACTAGAGGGATCCCCAGCAGGAGGAAGGAGGTCCTGATCCCTCTATATAGATCTTTATTATCACTAGAGGGATCCCCAGCAGGAGGAAGGAGGTCCTGATTCCTCTATATAGATCTTTTTTATCACTAGAGAGACCCCAGCAGGAGGAAGGAGGGCCACCTAATTCACACTGGATGGCCGTGGACACCGAACAAGGGTTCGGAGGAGATGTCCCTCTAACTTGGCTCTTTTCTTGGCATGCCAGTTTGGGAAAAGGGACTTAAGTTTTGCTTTAACATGGAATCCCAATACCAATTATTTGTTTATTTATCATATTTGGCATACAGATGACTTTGAAGCATTGTTAGGCATTTATTGCTGTTTGTGTTCTGTGGGAGACCAATGTTAGTGAGGAATATCCCTCCCAAAGGGGACATAGGCAGTACTGCAAATTGACAGAGGTTCTAACTGCCACCTACTCTACCCAAATAAAAAGATAGTTTGGTTCCAGATCCATTACAGTAAACTGTAATAATTTAAAACTTTTCCAAAACTACCACAACTAAAAAAAAGTGATTTGGCTGGATTTGTACATTTTGATTGTGAATGGAATGAGCCTTTTAGACTGCGACGAAAAGATCTGTTGTAGTAAATTGCACACCAAATCTTTATGACAAGTACATGAAGCGTCCCTGCATTCCTACTACTGAAACCCTGCACGTCGCCTTCACCAGCCGTAATTAATGTCCTTGAGATGGTATCCAGCCCGGCAGATATACGCAAGGTAATAAAAACGATGCAATGCCCCGGGGACTGTTTATACCTGGGTGGCAAACTGCCAGTGCTATTTTTTACAAGCGACCATCTCCAGATGTTTCTTTTATGAGAAAGAGCTGCAGGACACAATCATTGAATATTCATCCTTATTCCGAAGCCGCACGCTTCCCTTTAAATTATGATTTAGGTTCCCGCGCAGTAATTCTCGCACTTTCTAACATTTTCGGAGATTCACGGGGGAGCTGCCATTTTAACAAAATGTTACCGGTGACTTCTTCGCAGATAAAAACGGCGGATCCGTCCAACCTGCAGGCAAGAACGTACATTATGCTTTGCGGTACTGAAAAATTACAGGTGTAAACTGCAAGAAACTTAGAGGAAAGTGCTAAATTTTGCAAGTCGGCAACGGAGTTTAAAAAAATGTTAGAGCTCAACTCCAACTTGAATAAAGACATACTGTAAGTCCATCAAGTCCAACCTATTGCGTTTGTGTATAGGTCCCTGAGTGTTCTCATTCTTAAGAGTAGCTGTACCCTTGTACATTACGGTCTCTCAGGAAATCGTCCAAAAGCTTCTTGAATGATTCCACACTATTTGCGGAAACTTCTAGCAAAATGTAAATAAAAAATAGCTCTGGGTACAACACCGACCCTATCTCCGCTGCTGACCCCTGCAGACCCACAGATATGTGATCCATCTTTCAACTAGTGATGGGCTGGATGTTCGAGTCAAACGTTTGCCGAACGCAAGAACTTTGTGGGATGTTCGCGATCTGTTCGACCGCGCAACATCCCACAAGGTAATGTGCCTTCTGAAACTCTAATTGGGGAAAGGCTTGCACCTGACCTTTGCCCAATCAAGGCTCAGTACTCTGTTAGAGCCATGATTGGGCAAAGTCATGATGACTTTGCCCAATCATGGCTCACCTGTCACATGATGTCAAACTGCACAATTGGGCGGAGCTAGCTATCATCATTTTTTTTATTATTATTATTTCTATTTATTTTTTAGTGTTTTTTTAATTTTATTTTGTCTCGTCGTTTTATAAGTCCTCTTAAAGGGGACAATCGTTTTTTGAAAGTTCTACCCCCCATTGACTTGCATTGAGTTTGAGTTCGAATTCAAACTTTTTGGTCGTTCGAATGTTCGATTACGAACCGAACTCGGGCCTGTTCGGCCCATTACTACTTTCAACCCACTTCCTGTTGGTCGAGTAAAAAGTGAAAGTCAAAGACATGCTCCCTGGGCCATGTCACCAGGCCACCCGGAACTCACAGGAAAATGCTTTTTTGATCCTTTTTCAATCTTGGAGTTGGTCTTAAGAAAGCTTCTACAAATATGGAGTCAGCTACTGTTGACCTACTTCTGAAATGGCTTGCTGCCTGGTGGCCTCTTACCTCAATACTTTTTTGGTTCATTGACCTAGAACCAGCATGCTGATCAAGACATCAGAGCTTCTAATCTCCGTACTGATTCCAGGTTCATGCTGGGAGGGAACACACTACAGATGTGTATACTTGTTTGTGGCGTGTTTAAAAGGTTAGTAAATCAACCCCATAAAGTTAACAGCTATTGGATTAACCTTCAAAAAAATGAAGAGCAAGAGAGAAAAAAAGATAGGGAGAAAGAGAGAGAAGGAGAGAGATGCACCATATGGCCAAATGTTTGTGAGAACCTGTCAAGTTTGCTGGACATCCCATTCAAAATCATAGCCATTATTATGGAGTTCCCCCCTGTTAGAATGCACAGTATCTATGGTATACTCTGTTGTATTGAATAAGGTAGATAATAAAGCTGTGGCTTCCTTCCTGTTCCAAGCCATGTGCAGCATGCATATCAGACGGTGTGCTTGTGTTTCTCTGTGGGGCTGTACAAGAAGTTTTTCCAAAAGTTTTTCAGGTATGTCTGTGGACGTTTATGCCAATTAAACCAAAAGAACATTTGTAAGGTCAGGTACTGATGTTGTGTTGGATGAGAAGACCTTAATGGCACTTGGAATTCTAGGTCATCCCAATTAGGTTAAGGTCGGGGCTGTGTGCAGGCCATTCCAGTTCTTCAACCCCATGTCTTTATGGAGCTGGCTTTGTACCAAGGGGACAGTCATGGCGGAACAGAAAAGGGTCTTCACCAAACTCTGACCTCAAGTTTGCACAATTGTCTAAAATGTCTTTGCAGGAAGGGCCGGATTTCCCACAAGCCCAACCAAGGCCCAGCCCTGAGGCAGCAGGGAGCAGAGAGGCAGCAGGGTGTGGAATTCCTATCTCCCTACGCCCTGGACATGCAGTTCTGAGCGCCGGGCGGGTATTTGTTTTCTACATTTAGCCCTGTTTTGGGCAAGCAGGGCTAAACGTACAGCGGGGAAGCCGCCGCTTGTTTTGTACAAGTGATCTCGGCGATGTCATCGAGATCACTTGTATGCAGCCTCCAGTATTGTTCAAGTAACAATTTTTTGGCTGCACGTAATCTCCGCTCTATCAAAACCAGGAGATGAAGGTGACATTTAATATGCAGAACTTGGGATATATTTTAGCAACATGTTTTCACAAAGTGTTCCTCATTGATGTGTTTATCTTCTAAATGATTAAAGAACCGCCACAAACAATGAGACTGTCACAGGTCGGCTCAGTAGATCGGGAGGTGAGCGAACACATACCGGCGTTCGCTCACCTCTCGATCCTGTCACGGCTCTCTGCCGTGACAGGGGAGGGGCTGGATTCACCCCTACCCGCTCCGATCCGCCAGCGCTGACTGGCGGAACGGATGGGGGAGGGGGCGGGTACAGCTGGCTCTGCCTCTAGATAGGCTGAGCCAGCTGTCAGTCACGCAGCTGGGCGGATCCCGGCACAATTGTCGGGATCCGCTTCAGCTGCGGCGTCTCAGTATACCGCGAGCTACAGCTTGCGGTATACTGAGCCTAGGGTGACGGGAGGACGCTAGTTTGTGTCCTTCCGTTAGCCTAAGGAGAACTATGGGGAAAAGCCCTGACCCCATAGTTCTCCTTTAATGCTCCTCAAATATCTCCATACGAGACTTTCTGTCCTCCTGTCTTGTCTGTTGAGTTATCCTTCACCTTGGAAGCATTGTGTCTGTTCCTGCAATGGAACCTTGTGTTTCTTTAATCAGATAAACATCTCTCATTACCACTTCAGTCGGCTGAAGGTGAATAACATAAAAAGACCATCAGCGTTCTAGATTGCTCATTAGAAAGGAATCAAATCCGAGGTTGGAGCCTGACCCGGGACCATAGCCGTTTCCTTGTCAGCGTCGCACTTTTCTCTGCTGTTTTATGAAACTTTAACATGCCTATAATTAGCGACAATTGGCCTGAACTCAACCAAGGAGCTGTTAATATCGCTATGAAGTGAAAATTAGCTTGTGCATAAAGAATGTAAATGGCGGTTTGCAGAAATAAAACAGTTTTGCCAGTTGCTAGTAAACTGCAGGACGGGGTTTGCAGGTCCTGAGCGCTGCCCTCGGTAGTTTTCAGATATGGTGGCTTTGCAAAAAAATCATGCAGTGCCACTCGGAAACATTGGAAAATTCCCACTGGGCAAAGGGGAAATTTATATAAAACTCAGATTAAGCCCCAACCATGTCTGTAGCTTATCCCCAGTCTTAGACCCTCGGCTGTCTGCAGTCTCGGACAGTCTCCAATATTACATATATTGAATATAGTTTACCTGGTGTTGTCAAGGGCCATAGCCAAGACATCATACATCTGTAGGGGTCTAAGGAGTTGCCTAGTCTTCACACCTTTCCCCTGAAATGAGTGTTGAAACATGGCTGCATGGCAGCCCCCATGTTGGAGAGATAGATCCAACATGGGGGATAGATCTCACTAAACTTCCGTCACCGTCGCTCTGATGAAGGATCCCTGTGCGGACCCGAAACGTTAGCACCGTATGACAGTATGTGGCATTGGGTATTGAATAAACATGTTAGGTTTGTGGTGCGAGCCCGAGATGACGAGGAGGACCTCCCTTGCAACCCCGTCTGATGACCACTGGGGTTGAGAACAGTAGGGTTCAGGCAGGGGATGCACAAGTGCCAGATGCGGAACTGTAGGTCACGAGGTCTACTTGGTGACCTAGCAGAATAGCCGCCGTGCTTTAAGGGTAAGGCAGAAGGAAGCGTAAGAGACTAGCCGGGTCAGTAGCGTGCGGGCAATATGGTACAAGGGGTTAAACCTGAGAGAAATCCAGAGACAAGCCGGGTCGGTAACAAGCGAGCAGCAGAGCACAAGGATAAGGCCAAAGAGAAGTCCAGAAACAAGCCGGGTCGGTAACAGGAAAGCCAAGGGAACAAGAACCACAATGGGCAAGGAACAGGAGCAAGGCAGGGTGAATGACCAGGGAGCAAGAGCAAGCACAGCACGAACATCCAGTGCTGGCTGAAGATCACCCAGCACTGAATGAGCGTCCTGCAGCGCCTTATATAGGCCGAGGATGAGCTACTGCGCATGCGCCGGCCCGATTACGTCACCGCGCCGCACCGACGTGATGACGTAATCCCGCGCGACGACGCAATCCGCCGGGCCTTCTGCCGTCTGCGCTTCAAGTGTGTGCCGGTGATTTACTTTTATTCACTATTAGTGTTTCCACACGCTACACGTCACTATTAGGTGACCACACGCCATCCGTGTGGTCACCTGGGCACCACATATACCTTGTGGTTTTCAGACCGTGGCAGTGCGAATGGGATTTGTTAGATAGATAGATCCAACATGGGGGATAGATCTCACTAAACTTCCCGCCCCAGAATGAAGGGGGAAGTTCATTCTGGGGCTACCGCTCTGGAACGCTACTCAAATTTGTATGAATGGGCCCTAAAAGTGTTAACATCACATGACCGGAAAACTAGGAAGACTGGGCTGTCTTATCAGTGTGGTATTCTCTATCCAAGGAGTTAGGTAGCCCATGCTCCATAAAAATTCCAAATGCTTGTCAATTAAGTTGTCTCCTAAAAAAGTCCTGTGGCTCCTGAATTGGACAGACTGGCTCCTGAATTCCATATTAATTTGGCCCCTCCCCCTTTCTCTACACCATGTGATCTTGAAGCGAGAGGTACGGTTTCTTTAGAACGGAACAAGGACAAACTTGTTACTCATTTTTGCTCATTTCACTTCCTCTTCACAAGTTCTTTCGGGGAAAGATTTGTTTTTCTTTGTCAGGTCCCCTTCCAATGGAAGCGGCGGAATTGACACCGGTTCTCGCTGAGAGGATTGCTCATAATATTAATGGCCCTTTAAAAGGCAGCAAATTACAAATTAAAAGCTTTTTATTCCGGGTTTAATTTCCAGCAAGGTCGAAACAATTGTTTTAGCCTTCAGAGACCGATAACATTTCAAAGTCATTTCCAACACATAATTGTGTCGGGTTTAAAATTCCGAAATAGCCCTCCAAGAGTCGTGAATTTGGGTTCATTTCAATTAAAATGAATTATTAAAAAAAAAGAAAGGCTTTTCATTTGGTTGTCACCTCTCATGTTATGCAGGGTTTTTTTTTTTTGTAAAAGGATTTATTACAAACTTCAGCAATTTAATTCAGTGGCAACTGTAATGCTCTCATTGTTCCTTTTAGTTTCCCTAATTAAAGTGGACCTGTTAAGTAACTTAACAAGTCTGCATGAATAAACTCTTGGCGTATCATAATATGCAGCAACAGTATCACTTTTCAGAAAAAGCTCCAAGAAGCCGTCCTTGACACCGATTCAGTGACTTTGCTTAGACTGAGATGATGTCATCAGTCTGCTGCAGGCAGGAGGAAGCATTTCCCCAGTCTTTCCTCCCCCAGTGATCAGTCGGCTGCAGGCAGGAGGAACCATCTCCTCGGCTTCCCCAAACCCAGCGATCAGTCTGCAACATTGTAACTTTGTAGCAAGTCACAAAGCGAAAGTCCTTGAGCTCCAGTCAGTGACTTTGCCTAAAATGAGATGATGTCATCAGTTTGCTGCAGGCAGGAGGAAGCATTTCCTCAGTCTCTCCTCCCCCGGTGATCAGTCTGCTGTATGCAGGAGGAAGCATTTCCTCAGTCTCTCCTCCCCCGGTGATCCGCCTGCTGTAGGCAGGAGGAAGCATTTCCGCAGTCCTCCCTCCCCCAGTGATCCGTCTGCTGTAGGCATGAAGAAGTATTTCTTCAGTCTCCCTTCTCCCAGTGACCAGTCGGCTGTAAGCATGAAGAAGCATTTCCTCAGTCTCCCCTCCCCCAGTGATCAGAGTGCAATATGGTAACTTTGTAGCAAGTCACAAAGTGAGAAACTGCAGCGGGGGCTGATCTGTGACAAACATTAGTGAAAACTGCCAAGAACTGAACGGGCACCAGGAATTACACAGTTGTGTCATCTCTGAGCCGCCAACTCATTCCACAAAGTGGACAGTGACCGTGGATGATGCCTGAACCCCCCTATGCCACACAGCATAAAAAGCTTAGTGACCTGGCTTTACTTTGCTGCAGACAGGCAACACAGAGAGGTCACCTCCCCGCCCCTCATCCTGTGATTGGACAGTGAAGGAGCCGCATATGGGAATGCAGGACACCTGATTGGCCCCGGGTTCTGCCATTCCCCGCTAAAATAAATCAAAAAGTTGGGTATATTAACTAGCTGCATGTATCTGCCTAGAGTTCAGCCTTAAAATGAAGAAAGAAGAAAAAAAAGTGCAGATCATGAAGAAAGTAACAGACAATCTGTGTCAGTTGTTTGATGTCGGCTCTTTACATCTGAACTTGTTTTCTAATTTTTAACATCTCAAGAAATGTCATCATCTCTGCAGAAATATTTAGACATCATCCTTCCCGAGAATCATTACCTTTCATCTCATGTAAAGACTTTCTGACACATCAGCAGCCGTGAATAATGGACTTCTACATTTCACTTGCA
>NW_017307477.1:227752-257752 GCF_000935625.1 Nanorana parkeri | reverse complement strand
AACTGGTGAATGGTCATGGGCGGCCAAGGCTCACTGATGCAAGTTGATCCATGGAGACCCCATGTTGCAACTTGCAGGACTTAAAGGATCTGCTACTGGCGGCTTGGTGCCAGATACCACAGCATACTTTTCAGAGGTCCATGCCTCGACGGGTCAGGAAAAGGGGGAACATACTCAGTATTAGGCAGGTGGTCATAATATTATGGCTGATCGGTGTATATATGTTGCTGATCTTGTCTCCTTATTAGTTCATAAGAAATATATCTTTCAAAACATGTCTCAGCCCCCAAAACAACTCTGACCCCGGATATATCTCAGACCAAAATATCACCCTAACCGTCCCCTCCGCTCTTCCCAAGACCTCCTGCTTTCCAGCTCCCTCGTCAACTCCTCCCATACTCGCCTCCAGGACTTCACTAGAGTCTGGATCTCTTTACCCCAACCTGTCCGTCTATCTCCCACACTGACTGCCTTTAGGCGATCCCTAAAATACTTATCTCTTCAGGGAAGCCTATCCCACCTCAACCTAACCACTTAACAACAACTCTCTCTCCATGTGTCAATAAATAATAAAAGGTAACAGTATCATATGCATGGCTCCATGGGTGACCCACGGCACATGGTGCAGCTGGGATATCACCGACCAGTGTTCCATGGCTACTCCGAGCCAGCCGAGTACCAAGATCTGTTGTGCTCTCTGTGTATGTACTGCCCAACTCTTGCCTTGATGATGTAAGATGTTGACGCGCAGGTGCACTGGGAATGTGAGGCCGCCCAGCAAGAGCAGGTGGGGGAATTGAGCATGCATGCTGAGGCAGAGCTGCCATCAGAGTGTGGGTTAAGTGTTCATGTGAAGCAGCAGTAGGCAACCCCTGCCAAGCCCGGGGGTGGATTCCCCTGCATCAGCTGCTCTGGTCAGGAAGTGAGAGATATTCTTCAAATGGATGATAGCTGTCCCATCAATTTGAAGAGATTTCCTCTTACTTCCTGTTGTGTTTCTAGAACAGGAAGTTGAGATAATTATCCCCCCAAAAATCCCACTCTATCCAAAATGAAAAATAAATTCCTGATGTGTCCTGACCTCACCTGACATACCTGATATTATAACTTCCACCTTTTGTCAACAGGAAAAAAAAAACTTGCCATGGAAACAGGGCAAAGAGAGGCAAACGTATGACCGATTGTTCCGCCGCTGTAATACGGCGACATTTATTCATCTTTTGATTCATCGCTGACGTCTGGATCTTACTTACTCATTCCAGAAATGTTATACAAAGTGACTTTTTTTTTATTGTTTCACACCTCCTATTTTTAACGACACAACGACGACGACGAGGCCCGTCCTTGAGCTTCTAGTTAATTTTTCTTGATGACATTGCCCATAAATCGCCACCGCGGGGGCTTTGGCAGCTCACACATGGAAATGTTGTTAAAACGTCCTAAACACAACATGAGATCTTCCCAAGGAGTCGTTAGAGAAATTGATGCGCTCTGTTTTTCCTTATCTCGTCCTCGGTGGACTCATTACAATGAGAGAGGGGAAGAAGAAGTGTTATGGGTGATATAGAGGTGTGCTAAGAAGAGCGGGCGCTGACCTTTTAAGCTCACACATGGGGGGAGGGGGGTGAGGATTTGTTTTCTGGGAGGAAGTTCAAAACTTTGCTGCTGATGCTCCTCAACATAAATCATCTCGAAGGGACGTTGCGGTCAAAACTGGAAACATTTTTCCTTGTGATACGTACAGGAAACCAGCTCAGTTTTCATAGGTTGCTGAACCACACAGTCTACTCTACACTCCTTTTGTGGTCTGGGAACACCTGCTTTAAACTTGGCAGAGGAATTCTCAAAGTCACCATTGAGATTTAAAGCTGTACTATAGCAGGTCCTTCAAGGCGATGCATACTGTGCTCAAAAGTTGAAAATTAAAGTGTATCTAAAGCCAATTTTTTTTTTCAGGTTTTGGATATGATAGGGAAGGGTTGAACCTCATTCGGGTTTATATTGTTGTGTCTGCCCCTGATCACTGTTACTGAAAAGTTAAGGAAAATCCAAAATTTGGAGTTGCCACCACAACAGGAACAGAAGAGAGAAATTTCCGATGGGGACATCTGTTCCGGACACATTTGTTAATGGGGGTCAATGTTGCATTGTATCAGACACAAAATGAGGCCTCGTGCCAGGGACAGAAGGTGAAAGAGAGCTGATCTGCAGGAACGGAGCCAGGGCCGGATTTACTCTCTCTGCTGCCCCAAGTCCAGGTTCCTCAATGTGCCCCCCCCTCCCGTGGAGAATGGGAGAATGGCAACCAGATGGGTTAGCTTAATTTTTATGGTTTGTTTGTTTTTACTTTATCACTTTTTTTATTGTTAACATAACAGGCCGGGTTTGGTACACAAGCAGACGGTAGTAGTAGAGGAGCAGGCAGAAGCCTAGTCAGCGAGCAAGCCGAGGTCAGTAACCAAAAGTTATCAGGTATGTAGCAGGAGACAATGAGTGTAGTCGGTGAATCAGCAGCCAAAGGTCGGTACACGGGTAGCAGTATGAGCGGATTCTATCACAGAAGGAACAGGAAGGAAGATATTGGCTGGAGCACAATAATCTGCCAAACAGGAAGTGCAGAGGTGCGGCTTAAATAGGAAGTTCAAGGGAGGAGCAAGGCGTTCAGCAGAAATTAGGTTTAATTGAGGATTACACAGGAGATCAGACAGGAGATCAGGCAAGGAGCTATCCAAGATTCTAAAGGTGGCTCAGCAGGTAGAACCACTGCCAGCTACAGCAGAGGCCTTGGGTTCAGATCAAGTTCCTGACATTGGGTGATAGGAATATTACCCCCCTGCCGCCCCGAGGCTTGGCCTTGTGGGAAATCCGGCCCTGGATGGAGCACATTGTACCACTCTCTGTGAATATTATTTCATCTCTACACATTTTACCAGATATTATATTTTTGGATATTATAAAAGTCTTCGACCAGCTTCTAATTTTGCTTATTGATTCATTCAAAATATCATTATTTCCACCCAGAAAGTTTTAGGATCTGTGCGTTTGTGTAATGCCGGTGACACATGCAGATTAATGGAAGTCTGTACTATGAATATACTGTATAGCAGGGGTGCCCATTAGGTAGTGAAGGGTGTGAATGGTGGCCCCTTTATTCCATATTGGTATATTTATTTAGCTGTGCACACATGATTACCTATTAGCCTGAGTCTGCTGAGCCGAGCTCCCTGACACCTTTCTGGTGGATACTGGTGGTTGAAGTGCTATGTATTACATCAAAGAATATTCATTTACAGCCAGGAAAATGTACTGCTCACCTCTCGATCCTGTCACGGCTCTCTGCCGTGACAGGGGAGGGGCTGGATTCCCCCCTCCCCGCTCCCATCCGCCAGCGCTGTCTGGCGGAACGGACGGGGAGGGGGCGTATACAGCTGGCTCTGCCTCTAGATAGGCAGGGCCAGCTGTCACTCACGCAGCTGGGCGGATCTCAACATCGATGTCGGGATCCGCTCCGGCTGCGGCGTCTCAGTATACCGCGAGCTGTAGCTCCCTATATACTGAGCTTAGGGTGACGGGAGGACGCTAGTTTGTGTCCTCCCGTTACCCTAAGGAGAACTGTGGGGAAAAGCCCTGACCCCATAGTTCTCCTTTAATAAAAAAAATTGTGGGCGCCCCTGCTGTATAGGATGCCACTGAAGCCAGGGAGAGAGCGCAGTATATACACTCTATATATTCCGTCCACAACATTATTATTTATTCCTACGTCTCTTCGCATTCATGGTCCGCTCTATATAATTCTCTGTATTTCCCTATCGCTTAGTTTCTGTCTCCATGAAGGTACATTTTCCGGCACTCAAAGCTTTCCCATACAAACGTCAATTATATCATATTTAATAGCTGTGTAATATAGACATTGCCATAATTTATTTAAGCTCAGGGACCTGGCAGATTTGTTTTAAATAGAGCAGAGCTACAATCCTTCGCTCCGGTTAATTATTATCAATTAGCGTTAATTTGATGGGGGAGATCAATTATGAAGTAGCTCTTGTTCTGTAGAGAATACTAATACTTGGCTCGTCCCCGACACGAGCGTTCAGGAGACATTATTAACCTATCCCATGTTAGAGAGGCCTGCAATGATGCCTTCCCCGCTATCTCTATCTCTGCAAGAGCCTCCGAGGAATAAGAGTTCGTTTTTGTTTCCCAACTTTTCCTTTTACTTTGTGAAAGTTCACCTTTCCATTATCAGACTTACAATTAGAATATATCAGCGTTTAAGTAAGAATAAATAAAGAATAAATAAAGATATAAAATAAAGTATACAACATAGCAATGTATCAATATCACATGCTACATATTTAAAAAAACACATCTGATTGGCCAGAAAAGTCACATGTCCCATTCAGTTTAGTTTTTGAACGAAATTTGGACGGGATCCGAACTAGAAATTGGGATTTGGACACATCTGGATGCATTGGGATTCGGAAATTCGGATGTGTTCGAATGTCCAAATTTCAGAAAATTTGTCCGAATTTTGATTCGGAGCAAATTGAATGGCACATGTCTATCACATGCTGTCATATGTTTCATATCAGGAACATACCCCAGAATTTATATCCATACCAGTAGCTCAGACACCTTAATCCAATCACCACAAAATATGGAGATGTGGATTGTGCAAGGACAGGATGGGAGGTGTCTGTGGAAATACCTATGCTCCTCAGCTCCATCTAGTGGCAGAAACGTTGTGTGAATGACATTCACTCAGCGTATGGCTTGGCAGATGATTTACAAATCTTATCCTAAGTCAGGAGTGGGCAACTCCGACCCTCCCACTGTTATGGAACTATAAGTACCATGAGGCACTGTAAGACCGACAGTTTCAGGCATTACTCCCAGAGGCAGAGGCTTGTTGGGATCAGGGCCGGATTTCCAACAAGGCCAACCGAGGCCCAGCCTCGAGGCGGCAGGAAGCTGAGCGGCGGCAGGGATTACTATCGCCTAAACGCCCTGGACATGAAGCGCACATGGCCTTTGGGCAGCAGAAATAAAATCCAGCCATGGTTGGGATGTGCAGTTAAAGCACAGCTGGAGGGCCGGAGTTGCCCACCCTTGCCCTAAGTGCATCTATGTGTCAGTGCGAATGTGGTTGGGTCATCAGACTGGAAGCAGGCACCAGTGCCAGGCTGTTGCTCTACCCATCATGTCTGTGCTATACACTGAGTAGCCAGATTATTATGACCACCCCATCACTACTTCGTTGGGCCGCCTCGTGACTCCACGAGATGATGAAAGGTGATGCGAGGAATCTGACACGGCTCTGTTGCCCTTCTGTTGTCTTGTACCAGTCTTGCCCCTCCCCCGTTCTGCCCTAACATTGACTAGTCGCTGACGGCCACAATTCGCACGTTCAGACCCAGATTTTCGGCTGGCAGTCCGGTCTTTAAACACTTTATCAACAGCTGCTCTTGTGCCCATCAGCCGCCGCCCCTCCTAGGTGGGGATTATGAGGATTATTAATAGAGATATTATCGGGAACAAAGCTTTCCGTCTCCGTCTCTGTATTTTAATATTAAGATGTAGCAGGCGAGCTGGCATTGTGCGGAATCTTCCATTATTTTGTTGGAATATTTAAAAATGATCCACGCGGGCTATAAAGATTATATTATACGAGAGATGAATAGTCGGGGCTCGCCTTGCCGGATCATTCCGCCGCGCCGTTTCACTTGTATCGGATGAAGGCTCGGAGAGCCACGGAGCCGGATCATAAATAATCTTCATGAAGCTTTAATGGAAACGTAGGGGAAGGAAGTTGCGGTATTTAAATGCACAATATTTCCTTTTTCACAGCCAAATGTTAGAATTTTATGGGAAAATTCCAACCGCATTAGAACGATATAATTTCATTTTATTGTAATCGCCTTCGCGGGGAGAAGATCTGAATTGTACGTTTGATAAGAAAAACTCATTCAATAGTTTCAGTTTTGGATGGCGGGTGGAAGACTTAGAACCTCTGGCAGGTTTATATCTTTGTCTGTGGGGAAGACTCAGCCACTTTGGAGTCCTGGTGACCACTGTCAGAAAATGGTTTGACGTTGTCACCAACACAGGAAGTGAGGGCAATACTTCCAATGGAGTTGAAAGCCCATGCTGATCAATAAAGGACACACAGAGTTAATTTATCATATTTGATCTGCCTTTAAAAAAAAAAAAAAAATATTCCAACACTGAGAAAACTTAAAACTGAACTCTGGGCACAAATATATTTATTTACATCTATTCATCAATAGCTGCAAAGGATATAAATCCACTTTGTGTGCCTTTGCAAACCTTGTAATAGTGACATCATCATTGTGCTGTGCATATCCTGTGCACAGAGCAGAGCTGTAGGAGGGGCACAACGCGCTCCACCCACAAAAGGCCCCCTGTAGAAAACTACAGGAGGGGGGCGGAGACAAGACCAGTCACCCTGCACAAGGAAGGATCAGCAGTGATAGGTCTTTATTACAGGAGGGGGCGTAGACAAGACCAGTCACCCTGCACAAGAAGAAAGAGCAGCAGTGACCGGTCTTTATGACAGGAGGGGGCGGAGACAAGACCAGTCACCCTGCACAAGGAAGGATCAGCAATGATAGGTCTTTATTACAGGAGGGGGCGTAGACAAGACCAGTCACCCTGCACAAGAAGAAAGAGCAGCAGTGACCAGTCTTTATTATTTATTACAGGAGTCAAAAAAAAGCTGAGGGTTTTTTAGGCATCAATTGACAACTTCCAAAGCGGTGGGTTATAAAAATATATGTTTTTATTGGTATATAATTGTTAAAAACGGGGTAATTATATAAAACCAACCTAATGTGATAACTCCCTAGAAGCTCACTCCATTACTGTGCTGTCCCTTATGCGTGAAAAACATGATTGGAGAATTAATTGATTGAATTCGAACACATGATCAAAGATTTTACATTAAGGGTGGCTGACAGTGGAGGAGCACAATTTGTCTCGACGTTTCGCGCTTGACGGCGCTTTTTCAAGAGGAGGAAGTTATCGATAAAAATCGATGTGTGTGCTTCCCTATGGCCCCGTCCAGGCGCAGCACCTGAACCATGCACTCCAGAGCAGACCAGGGGAAGAGAGGCTGAGACCATGGGTCCCACTTTAGGCAGCACAAGGTGAGGGGTATATTTTGTCAGAATAGATCATTGGATAAATAAGGATCCTTGCCTGATGATTCCCCCTTGGTGAACCGGGGAGCATCCGTTGTCCTCTCACCTTCGAGCCCCCAGCGTGCTGTATGGCTGCCCTGGAGAGAGCAGCAGTGACCGGTCTTTATTACACGAGGGGGCGGAGACAGGACCAGTCATCTGACTGACTCATAGTGCTACTCCTCCCTCTACCAGTCTGAGTTCTTCTGGGATTACAGGAAGTTAAAGTGTATGTGAACCCAGTGGTGTCTCGAGGCTTTTTGCCACCGGGGGGAAGAGCATGAAATCAGAGCAGCAGGAGGTGGGTAGAGAAGACAGCACCAACAGACACGAGAGTGACACTGGCCTCTGCAGGCTCCGCATCTCCATGTCCCACTCTTAGCAACCTGGGTCACTGTGTCCGGCGTCCTGCCCAGCTCCTAGCAACCAGTGACGTCACTGGTTGCCAGGAGCTGGGCAGTATGCCGGACACAGCAACCCAGGTTGCTAAGAGCAGGACATGGAGATGTGTAAGGGCCATGCACATCTCCCCACTCAGCTCTTAGCAACCTGGGGCACTCTGGCCAGAAAGGGAGTGGCAGGCACGCTGCAAACATTGTGCAGAAGAACGCCCATACCGCTCTGCCTTCTGCCACCCCCAATGTGACCCTGAGAGATGTCGCCTGAGGCAACAGGTTCTGGTTTCAGATACACTTAATTGAAATACAATAGAGATTACTAAAGGATGATTTGGGAATATTTTGATCCGTATAACCGATCCAACTGACTTTTTTATACTGCAGAAGACAAAAGCGTTCAGGCCTGGTTCACATTTGAACGGCCCGGGATCGCGCGTGGGTTGCGTCCCGTGGTTGCCCCGTGGCCCCGCTGATTTCAATGGGGACATATACGCACGGCAACTTCTGGAAAAAAAGGCTCATGCACCCAGGTTTTCCTGCAACCGTGGCACGGATTGCTATCCGCGATTGGGGTGCCATTAAAAATGAATGGCACCGCAAGCGCGGTTAGCTTTTGTGCAAGATTCCGGGATCACACGGCGATCGTACACAAGGCCACATGGATCGCCCTCATGAACTGGGCCTCGCGGTTTATTTTTGCAGAAAAAAAAGTCGGCTTCGGACGCACATGATAGCATGCAATGCACAATCCTCGCCCACTATGAGCTCTGTTTATCTATGATTGCAAACATTGTATTCCATTTGCCTTTTATAGCACAACATCACAAACTCAGCCTTATTAATAGCTGTAATGATGCAATTACCCCAGCCGGGCCATCTGCACACATCCCCGTCCTCTACACTGCCGATCTAGACAAACACCATTCCATTGTCCCGTGCCCATAATGTGTCCACAGCAGATCCATCAGCGCTGGAGGTTAATGCGTGAAAATTAACACTTGCTCAAGGCCAGGCTTAATTGTATCCTTTGAACAGGAGTATCAGGGGGTTTATAGCCGCTATATACTCAGCATCATAAAAGTCCCTGCCAGGCAGAATATCTAAACTGGCACTTTTCAAAGAATGAGAAATAGAATTCCTAGCGGAAGGGTTTCTTTTTTTTCCTCTCGCCCGTTTCTACAAAAACGCTGCTGGAAGAAATATATTTGGACTATGAAGTGAGACCACGGGGTGCGGATAAAAAGAAACAGCTCCGGGCAATGAATACAAAAGTAATAACGACCAAAAATAGCTATTTACCTTTGTCTTCCTTTTACTTTTTAATGAATCGTTCAGAAGGCCGAATAATATTCCAGCCTATTAAATTTTGCACCTATGATAGGAAATTCCTTCCCGCATCTTTGGATGCCATGTAGACCTAGCATACAATATAGATCATCCAACAGTGAATCCTATATTTTCCCCCATTTGCTTCCCATGATTGGAGGAAGTTCTTTTCAGCGGCGTTGCAGGATTTGCAACATTTTGTGTGGGTTCAATAACAAAAATATATTTACATATATTTTTAACCAATACAGGAAGAGCAATAATGCAACATGCAATAACCAAAAACAGTTTGTTGCAATCTTATAACTGCAAATCCGATAATAAGAACCCATCTCATAAGGTACACAATACCCTCTACTCTTCTATTCTAAATATGAAAGAATAGGGCAATGATACTCTACAATATGACCCACTGAATGCACTTACCAGTGGGAAATCACACCTCCAACATGACCCTCGGTGAGGTGGAAAATACTCTGCTCCTGACCTTCACTATCTCTCCTTTTGCACTCACCATAAAGATATGAAACCCTCCAACATGACACTTCATAAGGTGGAAATTACTGTACTACTGGACTTCCATCTACCTTTACCATTGCATTCACCTCTGGCATATGACTCTCTCCAACATGACTCTCCAAAAGGTCGAAAATATTCTGCCCTTGACTAGTGATGAGCCGAACACCGCCGTGTTTGGTTAAAATTCAAACTTTGGAACATGGAAAAAGTTTGAATTCGAACTCAAACTCTATGCAAGTCTATGGAACCCAAACTTGAAAAATCAATTGTCCCCTTTTTGAAGGCTTATGTGCAATTTATTGGCCATAAAAAGGGTATGGGGATTCGGGTACTGCCCTGAGGGACAGGAAACCATGCAAAAAAAACACTTTGAAAAAATACTGTTTCTAAAGGAGCAGTGATTTTAACATTGCTTAAAGTTAAACAATAAACATGAAAAATGCGTTTAAATATCGTGCCTGGTGGGTTCCCTTAACCTGCCTGTGAAGTGGCGGATCTGTACGATGTATAGAACCTGCTGCAGCAAAAATGAAGTTTGTAAAGAATTTGTAAAGAAAAAAAATGACCTTTATAAAGAAAAACAATTTTTAAAAGTGTGTGGTCCCCCTCCCAAACAATACCAGACCCTTTAGGTGTGGTAGTAATGTTAGGAGGGACCGCATTTTAAAAAAAAACAATAAAATTAAAAAAGAGTGTGTGGGGTACCCTCTAAAAGTCAGACCTTAAGGTCTGGTATGGATTTTAATGAGGAACCCCATGGGGAAAGAAAACGTGGGATCCCCCCTAAAATTCCATACCAGACTCTTGATCCGAGGCACAGGCCTGGCAGGGCAGGAAGGGGGGGATGAGTGAGCGATACCAGGCCACATGCGCTCAGCACTGGGAGGGTGCTTTTCCAGAGTCGCCCCTGGAAAAGCACCTTGCCCCTGTGCCGATGGGGACAAGGGCCTCTTCCACACAAGCCCTGGGGTGTTGGTTGTAGGGGTGCGTGCAGGGGGCTTACTCACATCAGTGTACCCCTTTAATAAAGGGGCAACCAGACCTGTCGGCTTGCGACGAACTCCAGCCTCATAATGGCATTCTGACAGATACCGGCAAAATATAAACATAATAGCCTGCCAACGGCTCTGATAGTTTGTGTGTTCGCCAAACTCGAACATCAAGCCCATCCCTAGTCATCACTTACAATGTAGGACCAGTGGCCACCGCTGGTCCTGTATTATAAGTGTTGAGGCTGAGTATCCATCCACATTCCAGGGTGGCAGCAAAAGCTGAGAGAGCATGAGATGAAAGGATAATGTAAGTTGGAATCTGTTTTATATCCATCTAGACTAAACGAGAATTAGATTGGCAATATATGGGAGGGGATGGGTTGCACAAAGATAAAATTTTTGGTAACCTGGCAGGAATTCAGCTTTATTAATATTTCTTTTTCTTGGAGTTCTCAGTAAAGATAAAAAAGTAAATATGTTGCCCCACCCTTCACTTTCTCAAGGGCCTTAATTGGAAACCTAAATTTGCAGCACCCCCTACCTCTACCATTGTGCCTACTTTCCACTCTCTTTCTTCCCCGCCTTCTGGAACTCAACAAATGTTAAGCATTTTGTTTGGTAACATTAGCTGATGAGTGACATGAAAAGCATTACATTCTGCCATCCAGATAAGAATTATGGGGAACCCATTATACAGAGGAGAGCGGATAAGGAGACGAATATGCAGAGACGCTGGCTAGGACACATGATGGGTAATCTTGTGACAAGCACAGTACGGAAAATGAACTTTTAATGCATCGCAGGTCGCGTCATGATTCATTTTTATGTGTCCGAGTCACTTTGCTAGACGTGATTCTTTCTAATATGAATTCAGGAAGAAAAATAAAATAAAAAAAGCTTCTCCCAAAAGGAACAAAACAAGTATAAGACGGAATCTTATGTAACAAATACAAAACACTGTCATCATGGGTTTTACACTTCATAGAATCTATAGCTTACAGACAACACAGATAACTGAACAGACAGGGACTCCTTTGAACTGGAATCTAAAAGTCTAAAATCTTGAGGTTCAATGGAGTCCTAACAGATCTAAACTATTTCTTTTTATTCTTTCATACAATATTGTTTTCAGATTGTTGTCATTCTTTTACCATTTCATTGCTTTTCAGACATTTCTATGCTACTGCAGGGGCAACAGACACACCGGAACACCAAAATCATGGTTGGACACAGACTGCAGTCTCTACGACCAACAGATCTAACACCACCAAAGCTCTAAAGAAGGAGAAGCCCCAATCCCCTCTGACACGTTGGATATGTTTATTGTCATCTACCAGTAAAATGATCATTGCTTTCCCATTTCATTGCTTTTCAGACATTTCTGTGCCACTGCTGGGGCAACAGACACACCAGAAAACTGATTTGATAGTTGGAAACAGACTGGGGTCTCCACAACCAACAGATCTAACACCCCTCTAAAGAAGGAGGAGCCCCAATTCCCTGAGACGTGTTGGATATGTTTATTGTCATACACCAGTTAAACGATCATTGCCCTCTAACCGGCTGCAGTTTCCAAGACTTTCTGTTCACTCATGGCACTCTTCACCTAGCTCCACAATGTTCAGATAAACATTGAATGGACCGACTCTATCACATAGCTGGTGGAGGACCGATTAGCTGAGGAGACCTCACGTGCGTCTCTTGTCTCACACCCCTGGATGTGGGAACAGGGAGCGAGTAGACAGAGAGAAGCACGGGTGCCAAAGTGTTCAGATAAGGTGCCTAGTAGAAGTCCGGCAGCTGAGTCAATGGAAGGAAGAGCAAGGCTGGTGTACAGAAGTCAGCGTGGTTGCAGCTGAAACTGCAGCGAATTCAAACAAGCCAGGGGTCAAAGCCACACGGTCAGCACGGTACAAAAGGGGCAGGCAGAGGCAGAATCCAGAGAACAAGCAAAGGTCAGGGGCAGGCAGCAATTAGTCGAAGTCAAAGGCAATACGGGTCAAGGCAACAGGCAATCAGACTAGCAGGACCACAGGAACACAAGCTGAAAGACTGTTCAACACTGACCCATTGGGTCAGCTAGTTTAAATAGGAGCATCCATCAGAGAGCAGCGTGCTACTTCCTGTGCGCCAAGTTCCGTTGTCTGGCAACATGGAAGACTGGATTCCGCACATGCGCATTAGCGTGCAAACTCCCGGCTATGGCCTTACACACTCCGAAGACCCTCCACAAGTCAAGCCATCACAGACCTACTCACCACCAAAAATGTCTAGCGCTTCCTCATGTATACGGTACAAGGTTCATAGATTTCACTGCTCACCTGAGTGACTTCCAATCCGTCTACTCAAGAAGCCATTTGGATGAGTTGCAAAACATCTTCAACGTTACCAAACAATTCCAGGTAAATGTGACAAACAACCATTGAAAACTTTCACAAATAATCCATTGCTGTGGGATTCTGTGTTCACCGTCTGCTTTTTCGACAAGTTCAGACTAGTTTCAGTTTAGATGTTTCTATATTTATTCCGGTAATGTTCCTTCCCTTGATTGCACCATTAATCAGCACTAAAATGAAATATGATTGTAAATATATGTAAGGGAGGTAGTAATGAAGGTTCACACTGGCAGTCAGATCCAAACTACAACCTTGCCAGCTGGTAAGAAACAATCACAGAACTTTTTCATAGGATCCAGGACCACATATGGACACAGTATGATGGGTGGTAGTAGGTGTTGCTTTACTGCAGAATGGCTGCAGCAGTGAAAAATAAATTGAATGCTAAATAACTTTCAAGTGGATTTGCAACACACACAGCAAGGTTATGTTCCTCACATAACAGCACCTAGGTGGCTGGTTTTAATGGTCTCCTGTGTATGATCACATGGAGTGCCCATGGCAAGAAAGGACTAGCACAGGGGAGCTTTATAACCCTTATCAGGTGTTTTTGCCACCTGTGTTCCACTGTAGAGAGTTACCATCACTTTCTGTCCAATTGCCACAATAGGAAGTGAGAGTAAATCACTTTGAAGAGAGAGAAATCCCTGGTGGTTAGCAGGAACACCAGAACTAGTGCCCCCATTGGAAGATTTCCCATCTATTCCTGTTCTAATAACAAAATTTTCGATTTTCTTTAACTTTCAGTGATAACATTCACCAGGACAAATAGAGATGAGATGGTGAATCCCCCTAACCGGGACTCAGACACCGATAAAAACTTGGCAGGTGATCTGACTCCTCCCCGCTCTACCCAAACCTAAAAAATAAGTTACAACATAACCAGTCACCCTCTTGTATTGACATATTCAGCTATGCCACTTGTATTAAGGTGGATTTTTTTTGACTATAGTTTGTTTAGCAGCTTCCAACATGTCCTATTCAGGCTTACACCGAGCACCAGAGTGGGAAAGAAAGAAGATTTAAGTGACTTTGAAAGTGGCATGGTGCCAAATGGGCTGGTCTGAGTATTTCAGAAACTGCTGATCTACTGGGATTTCCATGCACAACCATCTCTCGGGTTAACAGAGAATGGTCTAGAAACGAGAAACTATCCAGTGACCTGCAGTTCTCTGCCTTGTTAATGCCAGAGGGAAATGGGCAGACTGGTTCAAGCTGATAGAAAGGCAACAGTAACTCAAATAACCACTCGTTAAAACAGAGGTATGCAAAAAAGAATCTCTGAATGCACATGTCATACCTTGAAGCAGATGGTCTACAGCAGCAGAAGACCACACCGTGTGCCAGTTCTGTCAGCTGAGAACAGGAAACTGAGGCTACAATTTGCAAGTGCTCACCAAAATTGGACAATAGAAGATTGGGAAAACGTTGCATGGTCTGCTGAGTCTCGATTTCCGATGCGACATTCGGGTGGTTGGGTCAGGATATGGCATAAACAACATTAAAGCATGGATCCATCTTGCCTCATATCAATGGTTCATGTTGGTGTTGGTGGCGTAATAGTACAGGGGAATGTCTTGGCACACTTTGAACCCCATTAGTACCATTTGACCATTGATGAAATGCCACAGCTCACCTGAGTATTGTTGCTGACCATGTCCATCCCTTTATGTCTACAGTGTACTCATCTTCTGATGGGTACTTCCAGCAGGATAACGTGTCATGTCATAAAGCTACAATCATCTCAAACTGGTTTCATGAACATGATAGTGGGTTCACTTTAGTCAAATGGCCTCCACAATGACCAGATCTCAAACCAATACAGCACCTCTGGGATGTGGTGGAACAGAGGATGCTACCACATCAATATGGACCAAACTCTATAAGGAATGTTTACAGCCATTAGGGGTACCTAATACAGTGGCCAGTGAGTGTATATCACATTTGAAAATGTGGGTTGAATTTAAGTTTGGTTGAGAAGAATGTCACCAGCACACCGAAAATCCTTTTGGGAACACGAATTCTTCATTGTATTGAACAGTTTGTCAATAGAAAAGCAAGCGCTTTCGGATCTCGCGGGGTCCCTTCATCAGGCTCAACATCGATAAAATGACTAAGGCGCCATCCGCAGTCATTTCAGCGCCCATCCCTATCATTGGGATTTCCAGGAAGGAGTGCGACAAGTTCATCTCTACAACCTGAAATGAAGTTTGACCCAAATTAAAATCTCAACACTACTTGTGAGAATTCTCTTTTCTGAAGGACTCATCTTTAATAGCCCTTACCAAATGAACCCCGGCACTGAACAATTTTCAAATTACAAACCCAAACCCCCCAGTCAGCCACATTATCCCTGGGTATAGTATGAGATCTCAGGTAAGCTGGTTTTATTACAGGAGCTAAATGTATTGTTCTATAAATAGCAACCTTCTGAATCCCCCAATGCCCCATTTACCTTTATACCATAACAATCAGTACTGTCTCTCTGGAGATCTGAAGATTATTACTATCCTTCTCCCTCGCCTCTACAACCTGAAACTAAGATATATGGTTCTCATTTACAAAAACCACCGATAAGGGCAGAACTGAATTTGCTGTTTTCTTCGTTAGGTGAAAATTTCAACCTCGACTTGCTTGGATAAGAATGGCTTTAAAACAGCACAAAACACAAGGAAACTCCTCTAAAAATAGTATGGACCAGCAAAAAATGACTTACAGAACAGCCCCAGGAAAAAAGCACATTTCATTATGACCATACAACAAGATCCATATTAAATTGCTGAGATATTGAAGACAGGTCCAAAATGTTTACTATCTGTTCATGCTTCATAACAATGCGCAACAAGGGCAGCTGTTCCTCTTCCTGAGTACATTAGGTTTCAAGGAAAGAACTCAGCTTTATGATGCCTAAAATCTCGAGTCCGGGTTTTTCTAGTAAAGGGTTCTATTAATGCTAAATCATACAGACAACCATATGGGAACAGTTAGCCTTATAAAAGGAAGCTGATAAAGACATTACATCTAAGAACTGGTAAGCTTTCATTTTATATTTTGGGGTTTAGATGTCCTTTAAGAAGTCTAAATCTGTGCCATCCAAAGATGGCAGAGTATAGCACTGTGGTAAATAATACAGATGCAGGAAACGCAGACAAAGGACAATTTTGGCCTTGACTTGTCCATACACTGCATTACTGAGAAGTCCAGCAGGCTTCTCAGCATCTGGGGGAATCTGTGACTTCCACTGCATTACCACAAAGTTCTTATGGGTGTCTATGACCTCTCCTGATTCTCTGAAATGTCCTGAGGACATATATGACCTCCATCACATTATTAAGAAACCTGGGGGGGGAGTCTGTGTTACCTTTATTGCTTTTCTACGAAGTTCTGGGGTTCTCTGTGACCTCCGCTGGATTACCAATAAGTCTTGGAGGTCTTTGCGACCCCCACTACCAAGTCGCAAAGGCTTCTGTGACTTTTTTTTTTTAATTATATCAGAAGATCTCAGGAGACCTCTTCACCTTCACCTGCTTTTCAGAGACATCTAGGAGGCCACTGTAATCCCATCTGAATTACCAAGAAGTTCTGAGGGTCTCTGGAAGTTCTATTGCTTTTCTGAGAAGGTTTGAGGACCTCATTAATCTTCACTTGATTACTAAGAATCCCTGAAGGCCTCTGTGACCTTCACTGACTTAGTAAAAAGTTCTGGAGTCCTCTGCATTGTATATCTGATTAATTACAATTGCAAAGTGGAGTTGTTGCTTTTGAAAGATGAAGCCTGGCCTGTTGCTTTGGTGAAGTGTTCCAATTTCTTTGCTCTACTTTTACAACGCCAGCAAGAAATATGTTTCTGCATCCAATTAATGAGAATTAATGAATGGAAATGGGTTTCTTTTTTTCTTTTATTAACTTCTTCTCTATACAGTATATTGAGCAATGCATCTTCCCTGGTAGAAGCAGAAGCAGCAAGACTTTGTATTAGTTCAGAGCACTAGGAGTCAGATTTGCAGACATGGGCCTCCTTGCTGCAGTCCAATTATTTCCCCTGTATTCCTGTGCGTCCCTGTGGCCTATAAAAGTGCTGAGAGGATAATTCAGAGAGGAAAAATCCATTGTTTCCACTTACCACTTTCCTCCACATTATTAGAGTTCAATAGCTCGATGCCGAGTCAAAAGGTGAAGAACGTAAACATGTATCTTTGCTATGATTCCTAGTTTAGAGACAAGGAATCTCAAGAGCAACTTTAGAACTGGACTGATGCACACACACTTCGTATGAAAAGTTAGAGCAATGAAAGAAAGGGGAATACAACTATGTCATTATTTTGGTATGTATCTACATCATTTACCCAATAAAAAAAAAAAACTACACTGTTGGTTTCATGATGCCATGTTGATTGACTGATATTGGCAGCAGAATCCTACTCCCTGAGAATCATTTAGATCTGAAATCCCCATTGATGGCCTCAATCTGTGAAAGGTCAGATGGAAAACGCTCAGAAGCCTGTGCGCCGACTCCTGGAGTGACAAGCAAACTGTTAGACCCAAAATAACTCGCTTTGTGCATAGAAGGGAAGGGGGCATTGGTTCAGATTGGGCATTATTTGCTGTTAGGTACCCCTGGAAGCAAAATCAGGGATATGTTTGGTTTCACCAGTACTTTTTCAGCTTTAGTTACTGATTTTCAACTGTAGATCCTGCATACCTCCTGTCCTAGGGTGACTACACTCGCTCAGTGCTCTGTATTTAAGGAGGGAGCAGTGTTGTGACCTTAGGAAACCTCCACTGCTCCTCATTTCCATAGTATAGGGGCAGGGGCTCCATGTTCCGTGGTGACACTGTCGGTCAATTGAAATCTCCATCTGACCAAAAGTTCCGGTATCGGGGAAGGTATCGGAACATTTGAGGAGTACTAATATCTGTATCGGTGCATTCCTAATAAATCCTTTTCCCGAGTTGGGTTTTAAGGCTGAAAAGTGCCTTAAATGGAGATCATAAGGTTGTTGTGTATCACCAAAGTCAATGATGATCGGCAGGTTAAGCGAGGACATAGTGATCACATAGCTTTGTTGATGAACAAATACCATGCGATCATGCACAAATGTCAGTTCATGTCTTTTATCACAACAAAGCCATTGAAGATCATCAGCTCTGCTCCTAGTTTTAAAGTGGAACTTTTTTTAAAGTAATTTTTGCTGCAGGACAAATAAAGCGGCCTTTTTGAACAAAATCAAGTTTGCCGGAATCACCCCTCTTATCCCTAATCTCCAAGACTGTTGAAAGTTATGTTAAGCTTCTTGAACAATGCAAAACCAGATTCTCAAATAATTCATCCGCACACAGCTACCTCCTCATGTATCACTTGCCCCTCCCTTCTAGATTGTAAGCCCTCAGGGGCAGGGCCCTCCTTACCATCTTGTCTTGAATTGCATTGTGATTCTAATACAATGGAAGCACAAGAGCACAATGACCATACAATGACATTGTTGTAGAGACTGCCTGTCTCTATATCAGAAACCAAGAAAGGACTTACTTGTGGATCCTGTTTTAACTCCGCTACCTGTCAGTTTTAAACCCGGCAGATCTCCCGCCGAAGCAACATGCTTTTTTGCCGAGCTTGAGAAAGAGGACTTCCTCGAAATGCGTTGCTCCCTTGTTTCCCCAAACCTTCAACTATCATATCATTCCTTCTGGCCGCCACCTGCCCGGACAGCACTGCCTCCAATACCGCTGTCACGCGGTTCGGATGCCACCCACTCCTACTAGACACACGGCCCTCTGACTTCATTCTACAGCACCAAGCAACCTTTCTGCCACCCAGAGCCGCTTGGTCCGCACGAGTGACGGCAGTCCTTTCAGCACCGCACTGACTCCCTGCCACGATCGTTTTGATCGCAGCCACGCTACTCGAACATGCAGCCCATCCTTAGCTAGGATCACAGATCCTCTCCCGCCTTGGTTTTTTCCGCCCCTGCTATACCCGCATCTGTTGGTCACTCCGTACCCCACACATCCACAGTGAGGAGGACCGCACATGCCATTGTGATCCTCCACTAGGGCCACTCCTCGTCTTACCCCCAGGATCCACAAATAAGTCCTTTCTTGGTTTCTGATATAGAGACGGGCAGTCTCTACAACAATGCAATTGTATGGTCATTGCGCTTTTGTGCTTCCATTGCAGTTTTCACAGGCATTCTCCTCCTGGTTCTTAACAATGAATGGGACCCAGCACAGAACCCTGGGGCACGCCACTCATGACCTCAACCTAGTCTGAAAAGGTGCCATTTACTGATACTCTTTGTGCACGTTCTTGTAGCCAGTTTTCTATCCACGTACACACTAATTCATCTATGCCCATAGCCCTTAGCTTGTATAACAAGCGTTTATGTGGCACCGTATTGAATGCTTTGGAAAAGTCCAGATAAACCACATCCACCGGCCTCCCTCCATCCAGATCTCTACTTACCTCTTCGTAAAAGGTCAGCAGGTTGGTCTGACAGGAACGATCCTTCCTAAATCCATGCTGGTTATCAGTTATTATGCCCTGATACCGGACATATTCCACTAAGTAGTCCTTAATAATTCCCTCTAACAGTTTACATACTATGCATGTCAGACTAACCGGTCTATAGTTCCCTAGTTGGCATTTTGACCCTTTTTTGAATATAGGTACCACATTTGCCCTTCGCCAGTCGCTTGGCACTCTACCAGCCATTACCGATTCCTTAAAAATGAGGGACAATGGTTTTGTTATCTCCTTATGAAGCTCCTTGTTCATTGTTCCTTATTGTGATTGTAATGTCTTCCTTATATTGTAAAGCGCTGCGCAAACTGTTGGTGCTATATAAAGCTTGTCTAATAATAATAATAATATGAATTCCTTATATTGTATAACTAACATTTTCAGTAACTGAAGGGGATTTTCAGCAGAGAAATGAAAGCCAGCAGGTGATTTGCTGACCAGCCAAAACAGAAGTATCAGAAGTTGTCCTTTAGGCATTGAGAAATGGGACATTTCTATGTTGTTGAATACAGTCGTGGGAAGTCACGCTACATTTGGCCGCCTACATATTGTTTATCTTTGTCAACTAACTTGGCTAAATTTCACAAACTGTTTGCTGAGAGCAAATTAATGATGCGTTTGTTTGGAGGAAAGCTGGAGACTCAACCACATTCCAGCATAATAAGTACCCTCTCTTCAATCTATTTAGAAATAGTTTATTTGCGGTGGAGATGCCAAGTTTTGGAAATTGTGTGTTTAATTGGTGTTGTGGATCTGCTGACAGCTGGTAGTATGGTGCAAACCTGCAGAGGAAGTTCCCTGACGGTTCTGCAGATCTTTGATGCCTCTGCTGTTTGAAGACTCGCAATATGCTGAACGCGTGGAGAGACTCAACATGCTAAATGTAGCAGCTCGTTGTGTTAACTGGGGTAGGATGCAGCAAATGAAAAAGCACAATAGTGCTGCCATCAAGGAGGGCGAAGGCCCATTTTTTGTAAGCACAACCTTACAAAATTTACAAGCTGGGGCATAGCTACAGATCATGGGGTCTCACACCAAAATTTGGATGGAACAAAACTGAGAGTTATAGTAGCAATAATAATGACCATGGCAATATTTAATATTATGACATCATTGTTAGCACACACCTACTCTGCCCCTGAGAATCATGCCTATAGCTGTCAAAGTATTGCAATGCCTCATGGGACGTGTCGTTCCACCACAGCTGGCGTGCAGAGGTTGCCTATTCCAGCTCTATAACCCTAGTACAAACATATTTACACTTATCATATACCTCTGGTAGTCAGACAATATTTGCATAACCCAGAGTTCAGCTTTGAAGTGAATCCATGGCCAGGCTATGAGTTTTCAAGTGTTTACATAAATGTGCTTAAACATAAACGCTCACTGTCAGACGTCCCAGGGAGCTAGTAGTGAGATGAGGAACCCACTGGCAGTAAGCAGCTGACAGTCCAGAAACGCGGTACAAGTTTAGGGATAATCCAAGAGGGGTAGTCAATGTCCAATCCGGGTCGAGGCAGGCAGCGAAGGTTCTAAGGTGGAAGACAGTCCAAAGGTCAGCAATCGGGAAGGATACAAAGGGGCAACATGCAATAGGAGGATCAGCAGGGAGGCTAGGTGTTCACCATAAGGTGGAATAACTCAGCAATAAGCCAGAGCTCAGGCCAGGTTTTTATAGCCAGGGGAGATAGGACCAACCCCTGGTCACCGAGGCAACCAGGAGGCCTCCCTCCCCGGGGACCAATGGCAGGCGAGGAAGATGGAAGGTGTGTACTGGGAACCTCCCCCAGGAAGGCTCACATCTGATAGCTAGATGACGCAGGAACGCTATGTGCGCGCTCCCGGGCATGCACGCGCAGCCTGCGTACTGCGCCTGCGCACACCCCGCGCGACTCGAGCATGCGCACCCACTCCTTGGGCACCAGGTGTTCTACCGAGCTGAAGGGGAACCCGTGCCCTGCGCCGTGCCCGTGGTCCCCGAGTAGAGGTAACACCCCCTGCTTCCTGACACTCACTGACTTGTGTAGCTGCAGTCACCATGGAGCAATTCATCCTAAAACTTCATAGCGTAAAACATTGAAGTCATTCTATGTGTTCTCTCAGCAGCTCAGCTTACAATGCGACCCCTCCCAATGCTCTGTCTTTGTTATTAGAGAATAAAAGGCTACAAGGCTTCTGAGAATGTAGGCAGGAGGAGCTAAGATAAATCACTGCTGGAAGGGCGAGCAGGGGAAGCTGAGTTGCTGGGACAGGGTTCTGAGCTGAGTCACTGCTAAGAAGGAGGAGAAGAGTGATCTGAGCGGCTGAGTCACTGCTAAATAAGAGAGGGAGCAGGGATGAGCTGAGCTAGTGATTCACTGCTGGGAAGCAGGAGAAGGGTGATCTGTGCTTCTGAGTCACTGCTAAGGGAGGGAGCAGAGAGAGCTGAGCTAGTGAGTCACTGCTGGGAAGGAGGAGAAGGGTGATCTGAGATGCTGAGTCTCTGCTAAAATAGGGAGCAGAGAGAGCTGAGCTGGTGAGTCACTGCTGGGAAGGAGGATATGGGTGATCTGAGCTGCTGAGTCACTGCTAAGGGAGGAAGCAAGGAGAGCTGAGCTACTGAGTCACTGTTGGGAGAGGGGCAGCAGGAGGAGCTGAGCTGCTAAGTCACTGCTGGGAAGGAGGAGAAGGGTGATCTGAGATGCTGAGTCTCTGCTAAAATAGGGAGCAGAGAGAGCTGAGCTAGTGGGAGGGGAGCAGAAGGAGGAGCAGAGCTGCTAAGTTACTGATGGAAGGAGGAACAGGGTAAACAGAGCTGCTAGGAGGGGGGACACGCATAGACCTTTATGCCTATGGGCAGCTGTACCAGCTGAGTATCCCGGGCACCCAATTAATGCTGCCCACCCCGAAATGGGCCCTTATAGTCTTGCAAAGGATAACTATCATGCAACCTAGGGCTATGGGCATAGATGAGGTGGTGTGTACGTGGATAGAGAACTGGCTACGGGAACGTGTCCAGAGGGTATCTGTAAATGGCACCTTTTCAGACTGGGCTAGTGTAATGAGCGGTGTGCCTCAGGGTTCTGTGCTGGGTCCCATATTGTTCAACTTATTTATTAATGACATCGGGGAGGGTGTTAACAGCGATATTTCCGTGTTTGCGGATGACACCAAAATAGGGAGGGTAATAGACACGGACTTAGACACTATAACATTACAGGAGGACCTGGATAAAATAGGGGAGTGGGCATTAATGTGGCAGATGAGGTTTAATGTCGATAAATGCAAAGTGATGCACTTTGGAATTAAAAATAAACAAATGGGTTATACAATTATGGGTATGCCGCTGGGGAAGTCAGAAATGGAGAAGGATTTGGGGGTCATTGTAGACCACAAACTGAAAGGTAGTTTGCAGTGCCAGGCTGCTGTAAACAAAGCTAGCAGGGTCTTGTCCTGTATTAAAAAGGGGATGTATTGCAGGGACAAGTCTATAATTTTGCCACTTTATAGATCATTGGTTCGACCTCATCTGGAGTACGCGGTCCAGTTCTGGTCACCAGTACTAAGAAAAGATGTCCTTGAGTTGGAAAAAGTCCAGCGAAGGGCAACCAAACTAATTAGGGGTATGGAGGACCAGAGCTACGAGACGAGGCTACTAAATTTAAACATGTTCACATTAGAGGTGAGGAGATTAAGGGGGGATATGATTTCCATGTACAAAATGTTTAATGGTGGTAGCAACATTAGCGATAAACTGTTTAAAATTAACTCCGTTACAAAAACTAGAGGCCATCACCTAAAATTGGTGGAAAAAAAATTCCAGCACAAGGGGCGAAGGGGGTTCTTCACAGTAAGATCAGTTAGGGTCTGGAACTCACTGCCACAGACAGTGATTTCAGCAAATAATGTGGAATTGTTCAAGAAACTTTTGGACGATTTCTTAAGGGACCGTAATATACAGGGGTACAGGTAATATACAGGGGTACAGGTAATATACAGGGGTACAGGTACTCCTAGAATGAGATCCTAATAGGTTGGACTTGATGGACTAATGTCTTTATTCAACCTCAAATACTATGTAACCTCAGAATGCACAGCTCATATAGTAACCCAATGTCATTGTCAGGCTCGGGAACATAAAACATTTGCTGGCACACTTTCTAACATATCATCACAAAAGCCGAATTGAACTCAATATTTTAGGTCAAACAGATTTTTTTTTTTTTTGCATTAATTGTTTTTTTTAAAGAAAAGAGCAGTAAATGAACTGGGATAACTTCACACCATACTGAAGAAATCTGCACTGGAAATGTCTGGATCAGACTGCTCATTGTGAAAGATATCGCCCGGCAGATGACGGGGGGGGGGGAAGGAAAGTGCAAACACTCGGCGCTCCAATGTGTTAAAATGATTGTCTGCCGCCGATGTCATCCCAATATGTTCTGCAAACACTTTCCTTAAATCAGACATCTGCAAAGTCCGGATGTCGCAACAAGTTTGCTATCCGTCTTAGAAGTCTAAAAGTTTTTTTGTACAGTATTTGTTGGGATTTATCTTTTTTTTTACATAAAATAGTTTTTACACTTTGAAATTTCCTGATTTACAGTTGACCAATACAGTGAACGTTCACAAATAAGGAAAAGAAAAATGAAATCAAGGAAGTGGAAATACTTTGTGACCTGAAAAGATACTACTGGATACGTTACAATAATGGGGCATCAACAGTGTCTCCTGGAAATAAACATTAAAGGAGAACTATGAGGTAAGTGTTTTTCCCCATAGTTCTCCTAAGGGCCATGGGAGGACATATACTAGCGTGCTCCCGTGACCCAAAGCTCAGTATATCGCAAGCTATTGCTTGCGATATACTGAGAGTGCCGCAGTCGGGACGGATCCCGACAATACTGTCGAGATCCACCCAGCTGCGTGAGTGACAGCGGACTCCACCTATCTAGAGGCAGAGCCAACTGTACCCACCCCCTCCTCCGCTCATTCCTCTACTCAGCGCTGGAGGATCGGAGAGGGGAGGGGGGAATCCCAGCGGGGAGCCGTGGCTTACAGTCTATACTGAGTCTATACTGAGACCGCTGCAGCCGGGACGGATCCCGACAATGCTGTCGAGATCCACCCAGCTGCGTGATTGACAGCTGGCTCTGCCTATCTAGTGGCAGAGCCAGCTGTGCCCGCCCCTTCCCCATCTGTTCCGCCAGTCAGCGGAGGGGGGAATCCCTGCTGGGAGCCGTGAGTGACAGTCACTGCTCTCTGCAGGGAGATGATCGAGAAGTGACTGAGCTACGGTATGTGTTCTCTCACTTCCCGATCTACTGAGCCGACCTGTGACAGTCTCATTGTCAAAGGTCGGCTCGAACTATGAGGTGAGTGAAAATCTATCATCTCATAGTTCTCCTTTAAGGTGTGATTTATAAAGCATCTGCCAAGCCATATGCTGAGTGAATGCCCTTCACACAACATCTGCCACTAGAGCTAAAGAGTTTAGGTATTTCCTACCTCGGAGTTGCCCGCAGGGCCAGATTTCCCACAAGGCCAACCAAGGCCCGGCCTCAGGGCAGCAGGGAGTAGAGGGGCAGCAGGGGTGTGGAATTCCTATCTCCCGATGCCCGGGACATGCATTTCCGGCAGTCGCGTGGGTAGTTGTTTTCTACATTTAGCCCTGCTTTGGACAAGCATAGTTAAATGTACTGCGGGGATACCGCTGCATGTTTTGTATGCAGCCGGCAGGTCTCCATGGGGGGGAGGGGAGTAGGCTTTTTGGTGGGTAGAGGGGTGCATTGAGGATCCTGTCCTTGGGGCAGCAGAGAGAGTAAATCCGGCCCTGGTTGCCCGCCCCTGCTTGAAGGGAAGAGCGACTGCTATAGTGAAGCCCACTATTTACTCTGACTGTAGTCTCTGCGTTCGGACCTTACACCAATGCCCCCGTACTCGTACTTTCCCTTTATGAAGAGGAAAAAAAAACCTCAAATGAAGCCATCTTATCGAAAATCAAAAGTCGGAATGGCTAATGGAAAGGAAATTTCCATCCACGCCACCAGAATAAAACGTACGTGCGGCTCAGGCTAAACGCATCTAAGTGTGAGGCGAAAGCTCTCTCCCTACAACTAAGAGTTGCATCATGGGAGGCCTTGTACTGTAAAGCACCTAAAAAACTCTTAATGCTGCATAATTGATATCATACTCCTTCAACGTCCATTAACATGTAAGCTGCACTGGAAGCGGCGCTGGGTTCAATATTGCCAGCCAACGTACTTCTGCCAAATGAAAATAAATCCCTTTGGTTTGTTTCCATCTTGTTAGAGAAAAGTGCAGCTTTTAGGGAAAGGCCACAACACCGACTTGTAAGGTTTCGTTATATATTAAAGTGGTCATTATAATAAAGAATGTTCCGGCGCCTGAAAGTTTCAGCAAAACGGCATGAATTATTTCTTTATTCCATTACGGATACTGTAACCTTCAAATCTGTGTTGGTTTAATGTAGATCTAAAGAGAAAATTGTAGAGTAGTAGACTGTGTATAAATCAGACCTAGGAGGTGTATTTTTTAAAATGTTCGCAGAGCCGTTTGCTCCGCGAACGTCTGACTATTATTTTGGCACCACATACTAGATGGAACAGAGGAGCAGGGCTGCAAACGACTAATCGATAATGATAATAGAGGCCAACTATTCACATTATCGATTAGTTGGTTGGATCTCCTAGCTCTCTCCTCCATTCAGGGAGGAGGGCCAAGCAAGCAGTAGGCAGGTGTAATAGACAGCCTGCTATTGGCTATTGCAATTTGAAATGGCCAATAGCAGGCTGGCTATTGCATCAGCCCGCTAACTGCTGTATTTACATTTACATTCAATGTAAATCTTGCCACTGGCAGCCGTCATTCCCTTGCCGGAGCTATTCAAGCGCCATGTGCTTACACTACAATTATTAAAACAAGAATTATTAAAAGGTGGAAAAAAGGAATTTTCGGTGTCGGCCTGACAAATTCTGCTGCGGGAGGTGCGCTGCAGTGCCATTCGTTTCAATAGAAACCCAAAGGCCCATCCCACCCACACTGTGATCGCCCGGTACCGCAATGCCGTGCGTTCCGGTGCAGGCGATCGCACTGTGGGAACACACTAGATTTGGTGTGATCAAACCCTAGATGTTGTGGGAAGATGAATTGTTTTAAATCACAAATGCTGAAGTGACCTATGCAAAGCAGGAATACTGTCATTAAAAAAACAATCACTTTCAATATTCAATGTTCATTCAAGTTGTTGCTCAACGTGAAAAAACTTCTGAGAATTATCTCTCTCTGAGTCACAGCTCTGCACTGCCCGCCCACACAGCTGGAGGAGGAGACATCAGCTGACGCCGGCCCTGTAGGATCTGGACCCCGCGGTTGCCCTGTCTGTGCCTGAACCAGTGCCGTGGACTGGTGTCACACTCCCCGCGGGTGTCATCCAGGTGAGGTCCGCACCCCCCCAGACACCGCTGTTAGGTCCCGCCGCCTCGGCGGCTAACACATCACCCTGCGGTATTCGCTCCATAAGACGCACTATCATTTTCCCCCGCCTTACTTTAAACCTTCACCGTATTGAATGCTGTAGCTTTTCTTCAGTAAGGAAACACAATTTGCACTTAAAGTGACACTAAACTCAGGAGTTAAATCTTACAAATAAATTCAAGTCCCTTACCTCTGAGCAACAATGTATCTTATTTGTGTATCACTGGGCTGTAGATCCTCCAATCATCTCTGAATTGGTGCTGACACTGTCCTTCCTTCTGGAGGGGGGCTACGTCTGTTCCCCATGGTCCCTGTGTGTGTTTTAAAGTAGTCACCGCTCCAAGCTGCATGTCCCGGGCATCGAGAGATCGTAGTTGTTTTCTACATTTAGCCCTGAGCTAAATGTACAGCGGGGAAGCCGCCGCTCGTTTTGTACAAGTGATCTTGGCGATGTCGCCGAGATCACTTGTATGCAGCCTGCATACAGCGGGGGCGTATTGAGGAACCCGGCCTTGGGGCAGCAGAGAGAGTAAATCAGGCCCTGCCTGCATATAGAGACTAACATTGCACTACAGCGCCATCTCCAGCTCTAAAAGACATATTACATCTCAGTCAAGCAATACAGATGACAAACGCACTCATCAATTCGTCACCAGCTTTACAGCAAGGTGCACATGGAAGGGCTTTATACCGTACAACAGCAAAACGTTTTCCTGGCGCACTCACAAGCCAGCATGTAAAAAAACTTGTCTCACACAAAGGTTAAAAACAGAAAGCCGCACAGCCGCGCCAAGGCACCTCTTATAGTGCGGTCCTAACTCTAAACTATCAGAGCCTCCATATTGGACAAACCTGCACCCAATTTTATCTTCTGCCCCATGTGCTCCAAGATGGAGGCTCTGATAGTTTAGAGTTAGGACCTCACTATAAGAGGTGCCTTGGCGCGGCAGTGCAGCTTTCACATTTTCTGCAGAAGACGTGTATCTAAAACCACTGTTTTAACCTTAGTGGTGAGACAAGTTTTTTTACATGCTACCGTGTTTCTCCGAAAATAAGACACTGTCTTATATTTTTTTACCCCAAAAAAACACACCATAGGTCTTATTTTCAGGGGATGTCTTATTTTTTTATTTTTTGGTATGGTAAGAATGAGAATAATACTGTTGCTCTTTCTTTCTTTTCCTACTGGTCAGTATCGGTAAAGCTGATCCCTTTCTTTCACTTTCACAGGCGGAGTGCATCTGGTATCACTCCGCCTGTGACAGGAGCTGGCGCTATAGAGGAAGTATCGGCTAATGCGTCTCTGCTCCCTCCACCGCCGCAGCCTTGCTTTCTACAGCGCCGGCTTCCTTTGCCATCAGGGACAGCGGTACCAGCGGTGCAGCAGTGGGGACATCAGACAGTGGACAGCGCGGTAAAGTACGGTACCATTTACCGCTACACATTACAGTACAGTACCATTACATTAAGCAGTGCCTTCAGGGGGACAGCAGTTGGTGAATTATGGTACTGGAGTGCTCCCTGTCACTGCACTGGCTGGAGGGAGTCCCCTGTCATCCCCTTAATACAGTATGTCCCTGCAGGCCGATACCATCTCTCCTGCTCTTCAAGTTCCCCTTCACATGCTACCACCAAACTAGGTCTTACTTTCGGGGTAGGTCTTATATTACAGGAATCTTGAAAAATAGTGCTAGGTCTTATTTTCATTTTTTTTTTTTTTTGCCGTTTTCACAAAATGCATTCGGGTCAACGGGGAAGGTGAAATATACAGCAATGTAGTACAAAGGGACATGCTTATAGGAGGAAAGAGCAGAGAGATGAGCTAGTCAGTCTGCTGCCTATCCCTTAACTGCCCAGCCACAGGCTTGGGGGAGGGGCAAGACCTGTAAGTGTTAATGAGTTGCAGCAGAGAAATACCAGGTCCTCTCCCCAGCTAGACAGACTGTGCTATGTGCCAGAGCTGTACAGACCTCAGGACCGGAAGGAAATACATACAAATGCTTTCATAGTTATAAGAGCTCCCTATGAATGCATTGCATCTGCTTATTCAGCTTTTTAACATAACTTGGAAACAATGAATAAAAAAAAAAAAAAAATCACTATAAAGCATACCCAGATGGTGTTATCGTGATGGTACGGTTTCCAGTTGCGTCCCGTGTCGCTGAACATCACGTTGAACCGCGTTACCCAGTCGGTGCTTCCATATCTCCCTTGTGTTGCTGCCCCCGTGATATCAGATCTCTCTCCCAGATCAATTTGTAGCCACTGCTTTCCATTAGATTCCATCGGGGTCCAGCCACCGGCTCCTGCAACACACAGCGCAAAGACGATCAACATAGCCTATCGGAAATGTAATGGATGTATCACTCTACACTGCAATTACCCTGAGAAGGAACAATGATAAAATCGCCATTATAATACATAGCCAGGGCCGGATTTACTCTCTGCTGCCCCAAGGCCAGGTTCCTTAATGCACCCCCCTACCTGCCATATCCCCCCCACCCCACACACCATGGAGAATGGCAGACCAGCAGGCTGCATACCAGTGATCTCGGCAACATCACCGGGATCACTTGTACAAAACAAGCGGCGGCTTCCCCGCTGTACATTTATCTCTGCTTGCCCAAAGCCGGGCTAAATGTAGAAAACAACTACCCGCCCGGAACTGCATGTCCCTGGCATCGGGCGATAATAATTCCACCCCCCTGCTGCCCCTCCACTCCCTGCTGCTCCAAGGCCAGGCTTTGGTTGGCCTTGTGGGAAATCCGGCCCTGTACATAGAGACCTGGTGCTTTAGCCTCATGAATTACTCCAGCACTAGGGCTTTGAGTTTGCACCGTTCAAAGTTTCATTGAATGGGGGAACTAAATGAGCAGACGAGCCGGAAATAATATTACTAAATGAATTACTTCTGGCCCACCGACCGGGGGATCCCAGGTGATATCAGTGAGCAAACATGGTCAGGGAAATCAGCCAAGTTCCCCGGTGGTCGTCATGCATGGGTTGTTGTGTTTTTTGGTGTTATTCTTGACCGGCGATGGATCGTCATCGCTGGACAATGTGTTTAACAATCGATCCACTCTGTGGGACATTTTCATTTGCTATAATTTTATTTTATTTTTTGTAAATGACCAATGAGGGGTGCTATGTACCCCTAACCTATTCACATAGAGG